>NW_027397076.1:33693017-33949165 GCF_003265705.2 Callorhinus ursinus
ACAAACAATGAATCATGGAACACTACAGCAAAAACTAATGATGTAATGTATGGTGATTAACATAACAATAAAAAAATAAAAAAAATAAGGTGAGGGGCATGTTGACACAGAATGGAAGCTTTGTGCCATTGGTTAGTGTAAGGAAATGACAGAGGAAAGCATAGCAAATACATACCTTCAAGATATGGGGTAGGGGTGTACATAGGACTAAGTGTCATGTTTTAATTATGGTGAGGAGGGGAGGATGAGAAGGATGGAAATCAGGAAAAAACCTTAACTGAAATTTGCTAAAGGTAATCTTTAGAAATATTGGCTAATGTCTACCACGTCTGTTGCTTTTTTCTAAGGCAGCCAACTTGGATGAGAAGCTCCTTTTACATGTTTTGCTTTCTCAGGATGCATTCATTCATCAAAAATGTATTGATTACTTATTATATATAAGCCATGACTAAGATAGACAAGGACTCAGCCCTGACCAAAATTACTTTTTAGCTGTGGAAATGGCAAGAGAGAAAAGAGAAGAGGGGAAAAGAGGAGCGTGGACAACCCAGAGTGAAAACACATGAATGATAAAAACTTGCTGTGCAGCCTCGTATTCTGAGCTTCCCCACCGTATTCCTGGATAAAAACCTGGGCATATATTCAACTGATTTCAGTAGTAAGACAATAACATTTGCTAAAAATATAAGGCCATCAAAAATATAGATAAAACCCTAAAGGGAGAAATTTGAGAATATTATCTTCTTGAAAAGGGAAAAGATCGATGCAGTGTAATTTGGTTATGATGGAACATTCTTCCCACTTCCCATGGTGGATCACGCAGTGCATCAACCATTTAAATTTTTGAAATTTTGACCTCTTTTGAAAATAGAGGTCATTGCCTACACAATCTCTTTAATCAACAGTCAGAGGATGTACTCAGGGATGGTGCCAAACTTTCTTCATGAGGACTGTGAGGGCACATGGCTCCCCTAGTCTCCATCACTCCAAAGGGTAAGAGGATCAAATGAATTTTTAAATGCAGATTTTTGGATTATACAATTCTTTTTCATCTTCTGGAAAGTGATTACGAGACTTAATCAAGATTCCTCTGTGTATCATTAGCTAATTTTAGCTTCATCCTTTTTTATTTTTTTATTTTTTTTTATGGTGAGTTTGGGAGAGCCCAGTTTTAAGTCCTCTGTGGATTTCATGTTTTTCTGTTCAAGCCTCGAGGGAAGCTAAATTAAGAAGTAGGAAAATAGTAATTAAAAGTGATTAGGACAAGAAGTTTTGGTGCTACGGAATGTGGACTCCACTCTCCCTGTCACAACCTGAACCAAGCGGCAGTTTTTGGTTTTGATTATGGCTTTACTTGCTATTTTAATAAACATGAACCGGTATTCAAACTTTCAATATCCTGCTGCTTAACTATTTCCAAAGAGACATCCAGCGCTCTTAAACAGCCTTTGTTTTAAAATTTTAATTTGTTTGGCTCAAGGCTCACCTTAGAAAGTTGTAGCCTCATGGTCAACTCTTTCATAAGTTGATTTCCAGAATCTTAGGCAATTCCTCTTTTCTCCCCTCCCAACTAAGTGTTTCCTCATGTGCCAAAATTGTTGGTGCTGACAGCTTTTTTGCCTTGTTTTATCTGGTTCCCAGAGTAAGTATGAGGGGCAAACCCAGGAATGTGCTCCGTGTTGACTGGACGCATCACTACTACGGGGATACTTACAACTCCTCTAGGAAGCGGAGACTGTACAGGGGATTCGGGAGCAGCTGACTGATGTTGTTCATACTGAGGTCTCTGGAGAGGAAAACAGACAGCACGTGAGGAGCGGTATATGCCACCACAAGGGAATCCAGCTGTTCCCTTCGCACATTTTCAAGCAATACAGCCCAAGGAACTCATTCTTTTGCTTGACAAATGAATCGCTATTTTGCATCTTAAACATATTCCTTACCAGCACCCCCCACCCCGCCCCCGCCCATCTTGGGCTCTCTATCAAATTAGAGACCCTAGGAGGAGTTTTTTTGAATTCAAAATGATTTAGACCATTCATGGGCATGGTGGTAATCCTTCACGTTTAAAATTATGTGAGTAGGACGGCAAAGGAAACAGACATAACTCAACCCTAGACATAACCCAACTTCATGTCTTGCTTTGAATTTTGTGACAAAGAGAAATGTCTTCCCCATGCAACTCTGCAAGTCCTGCTTCTGTGGGGCTATAAGCACTTTGTAAAAACAAATGTTTTGATTCAAAGAAACTCCAAAAAAACAAAACAAACAAGACAAAAAGCCCATTCCCTTCTTCTAACATGTTCCCTTTGCAGGTTCTCAGATTGCATTAAATAAGTGAAATGAACCATAAAACAAGGGTGTAATGTGATCCTCCTCCAGAGCACACTTCCTGCTGGGCCTGCACAGTAGTTCCTGGCACAGGAAACAACAAGCCACTTTGGGCAGAACTCAATCAATTTTTGTTTTAAGGGAAACTCCGTGTAATTAGATTTTATTCTGTTTTTACTTTTCTATTTCTTGACTGTCTCCCACATAACCCTACAGCATCACTGATATATGCCATCTGTATCTCAGAGGACAAAAGACCGGCAGCGGGACAGACTGCAATCAAGACCAGCTAAGACTTTAGGTGATAGTCAGCTGAAAGTTGACTTAAAACATGACTCATTGCTCAAACCTGTAGGTTCAGATTCTATTCAAAATTCATTATAATCTCAGATCAGGTGTACACACTTAGAATTTATCTCAAGATAAGACAATGAGCTTCTTTTTATTTATTATTTTTAAAAATTGACTTAATAGGCATATGACATTGTAGTAATTTTAGGTGTACAACATAATGATGTGATATATGTATATATTGCAAAATGATTACCGCAGTTAGTTTAGCTAACATTCATCACATTTACTTTTTTTTCTTGTGATGAGAACTCTTAAGATTTACTCTTAGCAGTTTTCAAATAAGCAATACAGATTTGTTAACTATATTCGCCCTCCTGTACATTACATACCCAGGACTTATTTATCATATAATTTTAAGTTTGTATCTTTTGACCACCTTCACCTATTTCACCCATGAGCTGTTTAAAAAATCCAGATTACCCCTGTTATTTAAGTGGCCACACCCATAGCATCTAACCAGCTGATGTCAGTATAGATTGCTTGGTTCCTTTATCAAATATTAACTTTTAATCACTGATGGTAAGAATGGAGGGATTGATCATTTACTCTTTAAAAAGTGACTAAAAAGTCACTAGCATGTACAGGAAGATAAAATATTCAGTTAAATGTTTCAGAGTACTTAAAAAAACAATTATAAATTTTAATATCCGCTACTGAACAATGATACAGCTGAGGAACATGCTATATATATTCTTTTTTTTTTTTTTAAAGATTTATTTATTTGAGAGAGCGAGAATGAGAGAGAGAGTACACGAGAGGGGTGAGGGCCAGAGGGAGAAGCAGGCTCCTCGCCGAGCAGGGAGCCCAGTGTGGGACTCGGCAGGGAGCCCGATGTGGGACTCGATCCCGGGACTCCGGGATCATGACCTGAGCCGAAGGCAGTTGCTTAACCAACTGAGCCACCCAGGCGCCCGCTATATATATTCTTAAGCTAAAACTAAACGATGTCAAAAATATACATGCAAAATTTTGTATTTCCATATATTAAAAATCTGAGTTGTTTTCTGGCATTGTCTAGGTAAGAGTGCCAAATAAATGATTAGCAATTTAAATTTGTTGTGCAGATATTTCTCTGAAGTAGCAAAGTTGTTTAGTTCACTGGATAGACATGTATTAAATGAATCAATCAAGTTTTTGAATTCCTCACTGGGACTATATAATCCCTGCAAAGACTTGATATTTCTCAGGTACTCACTTATTTCTCATGATATCCCACTTATTTCCTAAAAGAATCAAGTTGGTTTGCTTTTGGAGCATGTTTAATAGCAACCTAGATCAAACCAGTTTCAACATCAAGACAACTGGTATGGATAGCACTAAGTTTCCTCTCCTCTTACACTTTTCTGTGTGATGTGCAGATCAGTTTGGGACAAACAGCACTCTTGTCTATATGCAGAAAGCTCTAAATAGAATGAGGAAATTTACATATTAAGGAGATTCATAAACATTCCACATGATTTTAATACTTATTATCCTATTTCAGGTTCCTGGAAGTGAAGCTTATATAAGCCTCTCAGGGTCCCCACTGGAACACTTTCTATGCCAGAATGGTGGAAAGAGCAAGGCACTGTCAGGGTATAGGGACTTGGGTTTGATTCCTGACCTCCCCATTCACTAGCCGCATGATCTTGGGAGAACTAATCTCCGTGTGGCAGGCTTCCTTGTATTTAAACTAGGGTGTCTCTACATTAATAGTTTATGCTATTGAACTCTTGCTAGCTGTTTCCAATCAAAAGAGAGTGACTTAACTTATTTCTTAAAAAGAGGAGTATCTCCCTTTCCCAAAAGGAATTAATAACTTCTCTGTGTTACCTGATGCTGGGTTCCTCTTAGAAAATGAGCAAATACTGGGTGGAGGGATGGGTTAGCCTGGTGATGGGTATTAAGGAGGGCACGTATTGCAATGAGCACTGGGTGTTATACCCAAATAATGAGTCATGGAACACTACATCAAAAACTAATGAAGTACTGTATGGTGACTGACATAACATAATAAAAAAAAAATAAAAATAAAACCGTAACAGGGAAATTGCAAAAAAAAAAAAATAGAATGATAAACAGCAGAATGCTCATTATGCTCGACCTATGTATTAGTGATTTTCAAACCTGGATATATTAAAGTCAAACTTGGGGGAAAAAAAAGAAAATGCACAAATACTGCTAAACCATTCTTTTACCACCTGTTTTCTAATAAGTCTGTTTCCTTGTTTATTTGAGAGAAAGAGAAAGAGTGAATGGGAGGGAGAGGGACAGAATATGAAGCAAACTCCACACTGAGTGCAGAGTCTGATGCAGGGCTCGATCCCACAACCTCGAGATCATGACCTGAGCTGAAACCAAGAGCTGGATGCTTAACCAACTGAGCGACCCAGGCACCCCAAGTCTGTTTTCTTTTAAAGAGCTTCTAAGCAATGCATATAAGCCTATAGCAGAAAATAACTTTCCATATCAACAATATAAGGTAAAATGAAATAGGCCTCTAAAATATAAATTCAAAACAGGTAAGCTAAAAAGGAATTTGTCTGCATTTACTTTATTCATTCTGTGTTCACCTTTGCACTGATGTTCAAATGGAATAGTGGTCCTCTAGCTTCCCAAACTAAACTATCCATGGTGAAAGACCAATTTTTTAAAATTTTGAATTTGCTGAGTGTTTATAATTAAAAAAAACAAAATTAATTACTAGGAAAGGGAAATAAAAACACTAAAATGCATAAAATAGGAGCTCAATATTTTGTTATGTGATTCAATATAGATTATTCAATTACTATAAAAGTTTCTATACCTTTACTCTCAAATTCTTATCTATTGTGGATTAGTAAAAAACAGCCACATCCTGGGAAGGACACTTCCCCGGACCACTCTTTGATTAACAATGCTCTTCTTGCCTTTATGTCAATTTCGAGTTAAAAATGATAGAATTAGAACAACCTTAAAACTCTGTACTAAAATATTCTCTTTCTTACTTAAATTATTTGTAAACTTTTCTTTTTAGTGTTTGGTCTTTCTGATACCTGGAACACATATAACCTTAGCAGCAAATCAGGAGGTCATAAAATAATTTCCAAACATGCAAATTAAACTATGATTTTAAAAGGGGCCCCATATTGCACCACATTTTTGTCTATGATTCAGTTTCCTAACATTTGTGAAACAATGTAATGGATTTCTTTAATTTTTTCATCTTTTGCCAAGATGTTGGAATTAATTTTGAACAAGTGGTCACTATGTACAAAGATTTCATAAGACATGGAGGAATCATTGTGACAAGATGGTCAAATATGTTCAACTATTCTGCCCTGTCTCTGACCCTGCTCTTGCCGATGCTGTGTTAATGACCGTGTCTGGGAACCTAGAACAGGGGCTGCAAAGCTCTATGGGAGCAGTTGACTCTGTGGAGTCATCTCAGGAGCTTTGTGGAATATTGATGTCTGGGTCTCGTCCTCAGAGTGCCTGAGTTGATTGGTCCAGTATGGACACTGGGATGTTTAAAACCTTCTCCGGTGATTTGAATGATCAGGCAAGGCTTAGAACCATGGCACAGGAGCAACCTTGAATTCCCAGGTGAGGGCTCTGAACTCTACAACTCACTCAGCGTTTAGGAGGCCTAACTGTTTTCTAGAAATAGAGTTCCGTCCAAGTGAACAGTATCTCTGTCTTGCGAATATCTTTGTTGCTTGCAGCTTTATTGTTTTTCTTCATTTGACAAATGTGAGTCGAGCGTTAATGGTGGGCAGGTCTAGGGACACAGTGGAGAACCAGTCCAAGTCATCTCCAACTTTTCCCTTTTCTGCTGTCCCTACGTCCATAAAGACACTCAGTATTAAGTCTCTAGAGCTTTCTTCTGGATCTGGCCTCCCTTCCTTCTTTTTGGCTGCTTGCTACCTTTGGTCAGGTCCTTGTTATGTGGATAACCGTTCTGCTCTCCCTGCTTACTGTGTCTCCTCATACCGTGTCTAGGTCATCTTCTACCATGGCCAGAGAGGTTACCCTGAAAAGCCTATCTGTCTGATCGTCACTCCACTCAGAGTGACTGTTAGCCAATAAAAAAAGCAACCCCTCAGGTGCATCCACAGGAAAAGGGGCATGATGAATTACAGAAAAGATCTTCTTTGCACTCAAGCAGCAGAACAAGGTGAATGGTTTGCAAGCAGAGCTTGGCCTGGAGTTCAGCTCCCAGGGAGGAGTCCCTGTGCAGGGCAAACCTCACAGATGTAGCCATATGGACCCCCTCCATCTGAGAACTTCTGCTGGCTCCAGGCTTCTTAGAGGAATGAATGCCTAAACTATTTAGACTCTTAACGATCTGGCCTAATGTATGTTTCCACCTTGATTTTATGTCACTTTCCTCTATGCAATGTGTGGTCCACTTATACACTTGAAATTCTTGCTGTTCCCCTTTGCATCTGTCTTTACCTATGTGATTCTCTTTCCCTAGAATGCATTAGCCTCTCTATTTCCAAATTCCTACTCCTGTGCTCCCCCACCCTTCCCTCGCCCCAATTCAAGATCTAGCTTTACAGACCCTTTTGTTTCTGACACAGTCTTTTGTCTTTCCAGCTTAGTCTTCTATTTCGATCTCTAGTCCTTTGATACTTCCAGTATTAAAGCTTTGTCTTAGCCTAAGAACCTAGCTTAGATCATGTGTTGGTCCCTGGATCACTACCTCACCAACACCCTCAACCCCCTGGTCCCTTGTCTTTTGTTTCATTCTCCTGGCAAAATCCCAGCTCTGGAAAAACACCATAATTCATTTTCTCTGTTCCTATCCCAGGGTACTGAGTGCTACTAGAAAAGAGAAACTCACAAATATGCAGACTAGTGACTATAAATTCATGGTCTTTGTGGGTTCTCAACACTGCTGCACAATCTTGTTATTTGTGATTGCTCAATTTTCTCCCACAGGAACTGTGGCCAATCTTTACTACTTGCCTCAAACCTCTTAATCAACAACGACTCCCATTATGGGACACCTTCCTTTTAACTTCATGGAAACAACTGAGATTCTTTAGACCACCAAACATGAAATAAACCAAATTCTTGTTCCTTTTTGTCCCCTGCTTACTATACCCATACTTTCTGCTTGCTTAGCCTTGCTTATGGGTCCCATCCCCTGTAGGATGCTATAGCTCATTACTCATGAATAATTCCTTCTACTTCCTCTATTTTTTCCCCTATTCTTCTTCCCTTTCAATGTACAAACAGAGTCAAGTCTTTTCCTCTACTAAAACAGATGGGAAGCAGGATCTTTCAATCCAATGTCTTCCTTCACCTGCTGTTCAGTCTTTCTCATTCCCTTTGAGGTTGTTTAGAGTCTACAATTGTAGTCTCCACTTCCCATTCCCTTTCCAACCCACAATACCCAGACTTCCATTCCTACACTCCAGTGAAATTGCTCTTGCCAAAGAAACAGTGACCTCCATATTGTCAAATTTAATGAACACAGGACTTACTGGGCCTCTCTCTTGCATTAGATTTGCTCTTTCTGGAAACTCTATACTCCATTGGTTTCCAAGTCATCATTCTCTCAGGATTCTTTCCATACTTTCCAAACTTTCTACTTTATAGGCTCCTTTGTGGGATTTTATTCTATTTTTCCCTTAAATGTCAGTGTTCTCTGGAGTTCTGCCCTTGGCCTAGCGCTCTTCAATCTGCCTTTTCTTCTTGGAGACTGTTACTTACTTTCATGGGTTTGAGTATCTCTTAGGTGCCCATAACTCCCCACATG
Organism: Callorhinus ursinus; assembly: GCF_003265705.2. Taxonomy (NCBI): domain Eukaryota; kingdom Metazoa; phylum Chordata; class Mammalia; order Carnivora; family Otariidae; genus Callorhinus; species Callorhinus ursinus. The sequence goes on from NW_027397076.1 coordinate 33,701,431, forward strand.
CTAGCCTTAATCCCCTCTCTCCTAAATTTCAGAACCATAGTTTTAATCCCTCTCTCCTAAATTTCAGAACCATATATCTAATTTCCTTCTGCATATGTCCAGTTAGCAATCTTGCAGGAATGCACCATGCATGAACATGCACCATGTTCAAAATGGAAATAATTATTTCCTATTCCAAATTTGTTTCTTTTTCTGTAGTACCAGTTTCTAGTTAGTGCCATTACCATCTTCCTGCCAGAAAAGCCCAAATCTTAGATACTATTCTTCTTTTTTTTCCATCTTCTCTACCTATCTCTTTTCCTCTTTCTTTACTCTTCCCTGCTGCAGGTGCTCGCCATCTCTGCCCCAGTCATCTGAAATTGCCTTCCCACTCTGTGCTTGCCTGCCATCAGTCTTATCCTTTTAGGCCCACCCTCTAATGGCTACAGAGAGCCATTAAAAAATGCAGAATTAGCCAAATCAGCACCCTACCTAAAACCTTTCAATTATCATTTTCCAAATGAAATTCACATTTGTTAGTATTGCACACAAGCTCCATTATGCAGCCCACCAATGCTTTACTACTCTGGCATATTGATTTTCATTCATTGTTCAAGACTTAGGTAGGGTGTCATCTCCTCCAGGAAGCCTTCGCCCAACTGTAAGGTTAGGGTAAGTGATTTGTTCTCTGTCCTCCCAGATCACCGCACACATTTAATGGCATCATATTGAAGTCATATGTTTATGTGTCTATCTCCTACAGTAGGCTGTGACTCCTCATGGTTGTTTTTTGTTTTTTTTTTTATAGTATACTTCTAGTGTCTAGCTGAGTCTTGCCATATAGAAGATACTCAGTGAATGCTGAATTGAACTCTCTTCTACTGCAGCCTTACTATAAGTGAGCAGATGATCTTACCCGATCCCCCTTTTTTTTTTTTAAATCATGTTTCTCATCAAATGGCTACATTGCTTCTAAGTGTGAGGCATATAACACTTCTAGTATGAAACACTATTGGGAACAAAACCCACTTTGTGTATACCCACATTCCACAGTGATTTCTGCTCAGAATTAGAGTTATGGCTTCTCTCTTCGGTCAGCGTTATTTGCTTTCTGTCCTAGAGATTCCTCAAAGATTCTCGTCCATTGAAAGTCCCCCTTCTACCGCCACACTCAAGTATCTCTACGCTGCTGCTATTGCTTCTCCTTTGCCCCCTTCCCCTCCTACCTTTTTTCTTCCTCCCCTTCCTTCCCTCTTCTTTCCTTCTACTTTTCCTTTTCTCCTCTTTGTCCTGCTAAGACATCTTTCCTATCGTTTCTATGGACTTGTTGTGGGAGGAATGTTTGCATTAGGTGCTTAGTCCACCATCTTAAAATCCAGCTCGACTGTTTATCTTTGAGATTCAGGACAGGAATCAGTGAATAAAGAGGCCATTCCTTATAGTGTGACTATTAAACAAATTAAGAAAACAATTCCCCAAAATGGTTCTTTAATCTCGGCCACAGTTGAAGACAAATATTTTCTTCTTTAGCAGCACAGTGCAATTCCCATTTCTTCTAAGTACAATCATTTTAAATTTGTCTTGGGAGATCCAGTAGCATTTAGCTTTCTGCCAGATACCTTTGTTAACAATGGATCCAGGCTGGAGCCACTCCAACTCTTTTTAATTGATCACTTTTCAAATATGCTTCTAGAGATAAGCCGTCCTGTGAACTTCAAAAGGAAAGGTGCAGGCTTAAGTAGCATTTTATGATAGTATGAATAATGTTATTTCCACGTACTTTTCTCATGTTATTAACTGCAAAACAACATATCTTTGAAAAACATTTTTTATTAAAGTGTAACATATATAGGAAAATGAACAAATCTTAAGTGTCCAGCCCAGTGAATTTTCAGTGTGAGCATACCTTCATAAATGAGCACAAATCCAGAAATAGGACATAATCATTGTCTCAGAAGCTCCCTTATGTTCCCTTCCACCCACTTATCCCCCAAAGGGAACCAGTCTGCTGACTTCCAACACTTTTATATTAGTTTTGCTTAGTTTCAATCTTTCAGTAAATGGAATCATACAGTGCATAGTTTTTTTTTAAAACACATTTTATTATTTAGAGTGGTTTTAGATTCGCAGCAAAATTAAGAGGAAGCTAGAGAGATTTCCCACATACCTCTTGCCCCCCACCCCCATGTGCACAGCCTCCCCTGTTATCAACATTCCCCTCCAGAGTGGTATTTTTGTTACAACCGATGAACCTATTGACACTTCATGGTCACCCAAACTCTGTAGTTTACATGAGGGTTCACTCTTGCTGTTGTACATTCTATGGGTTTGGACAAAGGTGTCCACCATTATAGCATCAGACAGAGCATTTTCACTACTTAAAAATCCTCTCTGCTCCATCTATGCATCCTTCCATTCCCCATCCCAAACGCTGGCAATCCTGAACCTTCTATTGTCTCCATAGTTTTGCCTTTTCCAGAATGTTACATAGTTGAAATCATACAGTATGTAGCCTTTTCAGATTGGCTTCTTTCACTTAGTAATACAGAGCAGAGTTTTTTTGTGTTTTCCTAGCTTCTTTCACTCATTATGTTTATGAAACTTATCCATGTGTTGCATGTAGCAATAGTTTATTCCTTCTCAATTCAATATAGTATCTCGTTTTATTATTATACCACAACTCAACGGTTGATGGACATTTGGGTCAGTTTGTGTCTATGATGAGTAGTGCTGCCATAAACATTCTTTTTTTTTTTTTTTTAAAGATTTTATTTATTTGAGAGAGAGAGAATGAGAGATAGAGAGCACGAGAGGGAAGAGGGTCAGAGGGAGAAGCAGACTCCCCGCCGAGCAGGGAGCCCCATGTGGGACTCGATCCTGGGACTCCAGGATCATGACCTGAGCCGAAGGCAGTCGCTTAACCAACTGAGCCACCCAGGCGCCCTGCCATAAACATTCTTAAATATGTCTTTTGTTGAGCATATACGCAATGTGTGTATTTCTGTTGGGTATATACCTAGGAGTAGAATTGCTGGGTCTTGGGCTATGCCTATATTCAGCTTTAATAGATCCTGCCAAGCAGTCTTCTAAAGTGGTTGTGCTGAGTTATACGTCTGCCAGCAGTGTATGAGAATTCCAGTTGTTTCACACCTGTTTTTCTCCATTTGTTATCATCAAAATTGGCATTATTTCTCTATTAAATTTTAGTCATTTTCGCTAAATGTACAATGGTATTTCATTGTGGTTTTAATTTGCATTTCCCTCATGTCTAGGAGAGTTGAATACCTTTTCATATGACTTTTGGCCATCAGGATACCCTTTTGTGCAAAGTGCTAGAAGAATATTTTATTTTATTTGATGACCTTTAAGTTAAAAATAAAACTTACAGGTTGTAAGTGAAACAATCCGTTTATATGTAAAGAAAGACTAATAATCTTTTCATTTCCTTTCTAATATTATTATTTTTCCTGAGGTTCCAACGGTATTAGGAGCTTGTATTCTGGAGCCATCCTGCCTTCGGTTGAGTTGGCAGGATATTTGCTATTTCTGAGCTGAACAACCTTGAGCAAGTTATTTAACATCTCTGTGCCTCGGTTACCTAATCTCTGAAATAGCGATAGTAACAGTATCTGCTTTATAGAATTGTTGTGAGAAACAATGGAGCGAATACATGTAAAGTACTTAAGTAGTACCTGGCAGTAAGCGAACAGACAACAACATAGCACTGCATAGTTTGCTATGATGATGATGATGATGATTTATTTTTTTAAAAAAGATTTTATTTATTTATTTGACAGAGAAAGAGAAAGAGAGAGCACAAGCCGGGGGAGTGGCAGGGAGAAGGAGAAGCAGGCTCCCCAAAGAGCAGGGGGAGCCCGATGTGGGGCTTGATCCCAGGACCCCGGGATCATGACCTGACCTGAAGGCAGTCGCTTAACCAACTGAGCCACCCAGGCGCCCTGCTATGATTATTATTATAACATAGACTCTCTTAGTGTTTTTACACATGAAAACTCTTACCTGCACAGATGTATCAGGAGTGAAGAAATATTAGCTTATTGATATCTGGTTATCTTGAAAAATCTTTTTAAAATTACAGTATAATCTTAAAAATGTTTAAAGATAGCTGGCTTATGTACTTACGTATGGGTCCCTTTGCTTTATTGAATTTTTTTTTTAAAGATCTTATTTATTCATTTGACAGAGAGATACACAGCGAGAGAGGGAACACAAGCAGGGGGAGCAGGAGAGGGAGAAGTAGGCCTCCCACTGAACAGGGAGCCCGACGTGGGGCTCCAGCCCAGGACCCCGAGATCACGACCCGAGACGAAGGTAGACGCTCAACAACTGAGCCACCCAGGCGCCGTGCTTTATTAAAATTTTAATGGAGGGCGCCTGGGTGGCTCAGATGGTTAAGCATCTGCCTTCGGCTCAGGTCATGATCCCGGGGTCCTGGGATTGAGTCCCGCATCGGGCTCCCTGCTCCTTGGGAGCCTGCTTCTTTCTCCCTCTGCTTCTCTCTCTCTCTCTCTCCCTCTGTCTCTCATGAATAAATAAATAAAATCTTAAAAAAAAAAATTTTAATGGAAAATTTGAAAAGACAGAGCCTCAAAGCAAAGCTCATTTGAAAATTTTACATTATCACCCTGATCTAATAGATAGACATAGTTAATGTGACCGGGTATTCACATACCTTATTTGTATTTTGTGAATAACAAGAGCAGAGAGATGTAGAGGCCACTTTTAGGCACACAGTCTTGAGCGATGGAATGTAGAAAGGGCCCAGAGCGCCCCTCGCCCCCGGCTGAGTACAGACAGGCCCACTAGGGGACCCACCTCAAAATATCCAGAGGCCCTCACTGACCAATGGGCTACTTACAACCAGGCACAGTCACCAAAAAAAGGGAGAATTCCATACGTTGCCATACCTCCTCGCTTTCCCCCTTTAAAAACAGCCCCCTCCCACTGCCTCCCGGCAGATGGCCTCTCTCTGCTGTCCTGCCCGCAGCGCCCTTGCGGTGTATTCAATACACTTCTATCTCCTTTGTCCTGCCTCAGGTAGAACCTTTCACCCCAGAGTCAGTCACACCACATTTGGGGCCCCCATCTGATCGGAAAGACACCCCATTTAGACACCACAATAGATATAGTTATCTGTGAGTGGACCACTTATCTAAAAACTCATGTACTCGGAACACATCCCAAATAGAGAAATGAGCAAGCAGACAACAAAATGAAACAAAAACAAATGGACAAAGAAAGAGAAATTACAACAAACCAAACCCTTTTACAACTGTCAGAATTAGAAGCCCACAAAGTCAGTCATGAATGTTCATGCACTTTTCTCAGAGGAAAAGGTCTCCATCAGAAGGGAAGTATTCTTTATTTGGGCATTCTTGGTGGGGTTTTTGTTTTGTTTTGTTTTGAAATCCACTGTAGCAAATTACCCATGGGAAGCAAACGTGACAAGGTTGGCAATGAGGTGGGAAAGCAGATTTAAGAAGTCAAATGTCGGGACACCTGGGTGGCTCAGATGGTTAAGCGTTTGCCTTCGGCTCAGGTCATGATCTCTGGGTCCTGGGATTGAGCCCCATGTCGAGCCCCACATGGAGCGCCCAGCTCAGCGGGAAGTCTGCTTCTCCCTCTCCCTTTGCCTCTCCCCACCGCTGGTGCTCTCTCTTAACAGTTGTCTGTGCCCAATTGTAATAACTAGCATTTTTCTCTCTTTCTCTCTCTCACATACACACATGCACACACACACGCACAACCTAATGAATCTTCAGATAACAACCCGTTTTATAGATGAAGAGACAGAAGCACACAGAACTTGAGCTTTCCTAGGATGACACTAGCAGTAAAGTGGCAGAGCCAAGCAAGGTCTGAACCCGGTCCATCTGACTCTAAAGCTTGTGGGATCAGCCCTTTGCAGCTACACTGTACACTGGAATCCATGATCTATTTCCTGCCGTAGCTTAAGTTCAGGTCTTAATATTTGCTTGACCTTTTTGACTCTTAAGGACCACGCATGTAAGAAGGGGCCTCCGGGAAAGTCTCTTCTCTACTGTTCACACCTTTGTGTGGCATCTCTGGCTGCTTTTACGTCTTAGCCAGCCCCTGGGAATGACTCTACTTGAGAACACCTCTCTGGCCCATCGACTCTGCTTCCTTCCACTTAGTCTTTGGACATCATCTTTTGGGTCCTTCTTGGCTCCATGGTGTGCAGCCCCTGGTCCATTTCCCTCCCAGCCCCAGAATCTCAGAATTCCAGTTGGAACTCTGGGCCTTTCATTTATCTGGCAGGAGAGGTCAAGCAATTGCAATGAGATCTTAATGGTCCTCTCTGCCTTCATTCTTGCCCCCTTCCCAATCCATCTGGAGTTATCTTGATTTTTTTTTTCCCTGAAGGAGAAAAGAGCTAACATCTTACATTGTGCTTCTGTTTTTTCTTCTAACAATAACTCCATTTTTTGTCTAAACAGTTTATGAAGCTCGTTTATGCCACAAATTGGTCTCTGTGAGAGATAGCTGAATAGGGATATTAGTAGAATCCTAATTAAGACTGCTATAATTCACAATAGTAATGTTCATGTGAGTAATATATTCTGTTTTTCTTTATGCTTAGAAAAAAAAATCAAACAATCGACTTTGGAATTAGAACAGGGTTTTTCAGTCTTGACACTACTGACATTTGGGGCTTGATGATTCTTTTTGCTGCGGGGGGCTCTTCTGTGCATTGTAAGGTGTTGAGCAGTATTCCTGGCTCTACCCACTAGATGCCAGGAGCACCTCCACTCCTCCAGCTGTAGCAACCAAGAACTTGTATAGACTGTTTTGGGTTGAACTATATTCTGCCCCCCCCATTTGTATGGACGTTCTAATGCTCCATAACTCAGAATGTGATTGATTTGGAGACAGAGTCTTTAAAGAGGCAATTAAGTTACAATAAAGTCATTAAAGTGGATCCTGTTCTCCTATGACTGGTGTCCTGATGAGAAGAGGACATTTGGACATAGGGACAGAGGGAAGACCATGTGAAGACAGAGGGAAAAGACAGCCAACCACAAGCCAAGGAGAAAGGCCTCAGAAGAAAACAACACTGCTGACACCTTGATCTCAGATTTCCCGGCCTCCAGAAGTGTGAGAACATAAATTTCTGTTCTTTAAGCCACCCGGTCAGTGGTGCTTTGTTATGGCGGCCCTGAAAAACGAATGTATAGACATTGCCAAATAAATGTTCCCTAGGGTCAAATCGCCCCTGGCTTAGAATCACTGAACTACCACACATGAATTACACACAGGAGACTCTTCGTTTTGCCTTCTTGCGATGACAGCAAAAGTAATGTAATGACTTTTTTCTTCAAAAGAGGAAATTTAGAAAAACCTTCCCTCCCTACTCGTCTTTCACACCATAAATGCCTTTTAGCAGATAATTTCATTACTTAATTATTGGACAACAAAAATATACAAGAAAAAGTAGAGTAAAAAGCTATGAGATATAGTGTGTGTGTGTGTGTGTGTGTGTATACACACACATATATAATAATTTTGGACCTGTGACTATGCCTAATGTTTCCGTAATAATTACATTAAAAAGACTCCCAAGGCAATGTTTCAAAGAAAATCTTTCAAAAGCTTTGATTAAAGGAAGTAGATCTATTTTATTCCACCCGGGCAGAAATTCCCATTGTTTTTCCTGCTCTGTGCAGAAAGCAAGAGGCTGAAATATCTTGCAGTTAACATGGTGTGGCTAAGGGATCCTTTCTTGCCAATAGGATGAAATCTTTCTCTTCCACCCATATTCCATCTCATATCCTGGAGCACATGCAAAGAATCTGGGTTATTATTTAAAAAGGCAGATCTGAGCCATCATCCAACCCTATCCCCTGGGTTCAAAAAGCCTTTGTTGGTTGTCTACCAGCTGCAAAATGGAGCCTAAATACTGTTACCTAGCTGTGGCATGTGGAAAGTAAAATGGGTTACAGATTTACAAAAGAGGTCAGGGTCTCAAGTGATGGTTCCGCCACCTTGCTGTTAGAGTCTGTCACTTGTTTTGTTTTTGTGGCCTGAACTTTTAATGTTGTATTGTAACACCTCTTTCATGCTGCCGTGGTGGGGATTAAATGAGGTAAGTTAGGTGCGTGCCCTTGGCTCAGTGTCGAGCACTGGAAAGGGTTTCCCTAGTTGTGGGTGGAAGTCTCCATGGTCCAGTCCTAATCCGCTGGATTACGTTTACCTCTCTAAACCTTTCCAAATACAGATCTTCCTTCCCTTATGAGGGAATTACATCCTGATAAACCCATCATAAGTTGAAAATACTGTAAGTCAAATGCATTTAATACACCTAACCTACTGCACATCACAGCTTAGCCTCGCCTACCTTAATTGTGCTCAGAACACTTACATTAGCCTCCGGTTGGGCAAAAATCATCTCACACGAACCCTATATTACAACCAAATGTTGACCATCTCATGCGATTTACTGAATACTGGACTGAAAGGGAGAAACAGAATGGCTGTTGAGTGTATGGGTTGCCGACCCTTGTGATCACAGGACTGACTGGGTGGCTGCCACTGCCCAGCATCATGATAGAGGACAGTACCGCATGTTGCCAGCAAAGAAAGGAGCAAAGTTCAAAATTCCAAGTGTGGTTTCTACCAAATGTGTGTTGCTTTTGTACTGCATAAAGTTGAAAAATCGCTAAGTCCAACCATTGTAAATTGGGGACCAACTGTCAACTCTATTCCAGTCACACCAGACTATTTTTTATTCTCCCGTTGCGTCTTGAGGTTTTGCTTTTTAGATCGACACAGGCAGTATATTTCCAGTAAACTTTCTGTTCAGGGGAAGGGCTTTGGAGGAATCTTGTCCTGGGGTTTCCTGAGCCCAGGCTTTGCTAGAGTTGTGCAGACTAGAGAGTCTCCATGGCAAGGGCCTGGCACAAGGCTGGTCCAGGGGAAGCAGCTGTCACCTCCCAGTCACATCCCAGCCTGCCGAGGTCCCACTCAGTCCTCCTTCCTAAGCGCTCTTCCCCTTCTTGCTTCTATTCCTGGCCCCCTCCACAGATGCTCCACACAGAGGCCAAATTAGCTTTCCAAAACAGAATTAGATAATTTCCTGGCACTGCCTGAAATCTTCCAATGGATTCCTGCTTGCTCTTAGAGTAAACCCAAATGCCTTAGCACGGTGGACAGGCCCCGAGCGCCTCACCCTTCATGCTCGTCCTGACTCACTGCGCTCAGGGCACAGCTGCCACAGTGTGGCTCCCCCAAATCCCAAGGGCTTTCTCCCTCAGCCCTGACCTGTCCATTCACCTGCACCCACAATGCTCATTTGCACCTCACCCTCCCTTCCAAAGGCTGGCTCCTCTTCATTCTTAAATCATCACTTTTTCAGATGATCCTCTTGGTCTTCCAATCCAGGATAGGTCCTTTCCCACCTTGCCCTGCTCGTCTTCCTGCCTACCCCTGCCGTCCTCCCCCCTCTCCCTACCTCCCACCACCATCCTTTCCACTTAGAAGTTTGTGGTCACATCTTTATTTACTTTCTTGTCTTCCTTTCTTGAATGCCATGAAGGCAGGGTGTGTTAGATCACCAGCTTTTAGCACAGCGTCTGGCACATGGTTGACAATCAATAAATACTCTCGTTGAGTGACTGACCAGCTGAATGAATGCTGCATTCTCTGGCATTATTCCCCTCCTGTCTTATTTCTGGGAGGATTATTTTTACTAAGTATGTTTTTGTGGGTCTCCGAGGAGAGTACAGCAAGCAGATAAAAGAATACTGGGTCTACTTTGCGTTTCCTATAAACAGTTGGCCACAGTGTTTTAAAAATAACTTTTAAAAATAACATTACTATAAATGCTAATCTACTTATCAGAAAGATATTAATGAACAATGGGTAGGAAAAAATAAGAAGGAACTCAATAAGTCTCGCTGACTAACTTTTGAGTTAGTTTCTAGCCGAGTATGGAAGATGTAGAAACATCTGATTGCATTTTAAGTAGGGCACAGATTGTATTTTTATTTTGCTATTGAACAGTATGTGAGCCTGCGTAGACAAGCTTCTCCCTAAATTGAATTTTTCCTCCCACTAAATGGAAAAATCTTTACCGTTCTTCCTTCAGTGATGTGGGGAATGTGAATGAAATATTCATAAAGCATATTCTGAGATCCTTTGAACTGCCTACTTAATTCTTAATGAGCTCCTGTTATTTTTGCAATGCTTTTAAACATTTTAAACTCAAAACAAGGTAGTAAAAACAGAAATGTAATTCTCCAAAAGAACAAATGCGACAAGATAGACTCTCAATCGAATTCAACTACTCGAGAGTTTGATTTAAGCATTCCTTTTCTTTAAACTAAAGTAACCTTCTGAACACCACATCAGACGGCTGCTTGCATTCAAAAGATGAAAGACAAGACATATCTTCATGAGGTGGTGGCACTTTTCAGTTATTCGATGGGAATAATCTTCTAGCTTAATGTTTGTCTTCATTTCTCTCTGGGATGGCTAGGCCAACTCTAAAGAGACATTCTTCCATTTCAGGGAAACTGTTTTCCCTCTCAACTTAACCAAGATTCCAGGAGTGGAAGCAGACTCAATGATTAGAGAAGAGAGATTTTAAAACCTCATACACTCAACAGTAAACAGATCAAGTGCTCAACCAATTTGAGAAAACTGGAAGACTTCATTTTTGCTACCAGTCACGTAGTTTAGCTATTTACCTTCCCAAGGACCTGTCATAAAGGCAACTGTCTGCCTTTCTTAAACATTTGCTGCAGAACATTCATTTATATGCTTGGAGTCACCTGAGAGCCAATAAGTCACCAATGAACTTTTAAGAACAACCAAAGGCATAATTATTCGTTGTTATTGGTTAATGAGTTACAAAGCTTAAGAAAATGTAAAAAATAAGTATAACGTTTTAGACCCGGAGTGACTACATATATCATTAGAGATCCAAATTGTCAGATTAAGCCACATCAAAGGTATAATTATTAACTGAGAAAAGACGGAAGAGGAAAAAATGGGGAAACTTCAAAAAGAGAAAAATCCAAACTTGTGTTTTTACAATGAGTCTTGTTAAAGGCACTGAATCCTATGTGGGAATTCAACAAGTGCCAACTGATGATTAAGCTAAACATGCCATGCAAAAAGGCAAGGAGGTATACCAACCCTAAGGAAGTAAGTTTGCAGATCTTACTACAGACTCAACACTAAGAAAGCGAGCTCTGACACTCACAGATACTTGCCATTACTTGCCACACTGCCCAGGCCCGCTGACCCGGAGTTGGGGCATGCACAACTGTGTGGCTTTATGTGGCAGTCCTACTTACTATGGCCCTGGCAGTTCAGTGTTAAGAGAGGAGGCCATCATTAAGTAGAAGAATTCCCAGGGCAGCTAGTGGAATAAAGTATTGGTGACCAGATAAGAATTTTCTTCATTGATACAATACTGTGTAGTTTTAATCGTGTTTTCATGAAGGTGAAACCTTTTATTTATTTTATTTCTTTAAATTAAAATTAAATTTAAATTTTATTTTAGGTCAAAGTGATTATATATTTGCACCTAGATACATAGGCATTATATTATATTATCCATGTTATATATATATATAGTTTAAACAACTACAAGCCTTAGAATGAAAAAACAAATACAAAAACAAAGTCACCAGACCCCTTCCATCCCTGATTCCCACTTTCCAAAGGCAACCATTTGTATGTCTGAGTCCAGAGTCTCTCAGGGCTCACTCTCTTCAGACTGGAACTTTCCAGTCTTCGACCAGGCTTATTGTCTGTGCTGGAAGTTTGGATGGTGAGGAAATAGGTGTCTGGCTGTGTGAGCTAAGGGAGATGTTTAGCTGCTTATTATTAAGAATTTCAATGAATCTCCCTATTTTTAATAATAGGTAGACCTTCAAAAGTACTCTTTTTTTAGGAATTGGGTTGCTTCTTGACTAACCCTATGCCATTTCTCTGCTAAGTCACGTCACAGATTTTTAACACCTCTCCTCTATTATAATTTTCTCTCCTCTTTTCTTTGTCTTTGTGGGTTTATGCTTTCTAAATTAATTTGCTGCCCCTCGACATAAACATATGTTTAATCTGCTATGTGTTTCTGATGTTTTTTTTTTTTCTGACGTTTTTCTTAAGCTGAAACCACATGCCAATTATTCAAATATCTACTTGTTTTAGGTATAGTGTTTCATTACTCCAACCCATGCCAGCCTGATTAAAAATAGCCATAATATATCATTTACAGGGTGTTGCTCCCAGTCACGCTTAGGAACTTTAGTCTCCAACAGATTTCCTTCCCCAATCATTCTAGAAGTTCCAGCCTTGGGTGGGATGACTCATCTGCAATGCAAGAACTAGTGTTTGTGACTACAGTATGGTATCTGCTGTTGACCCGTCCTTCTGACCTGAGTTGCCACCATGATGTGTCAAAATGCTATCAATGATCAGTTCACTGTGCCATAGATACTCAACCCAGGTGTTTTCCACCTGAGACTAAAAAGTACCCAGGGCTCTGTTGGTACCACCATCACCAGTGCCCTGCTCCTGACCCAAACTTCTGCAGTTAGGCACCATTTCTTTTTGATACTTCCTAGAAGATTCCCCCATGTAAATAAACCCTTCCTCTGTCATGTTTGAATCCCAAAGTAGAGACAGCTTGGGTTCAAGTTAAGTAATTTACCCAGACTGATTCCATGTAGAAGTCTGTATGCCTCCAAGAACATGTCCTTGATTACCACAGGTCCAGAAAGCTGTCAGTACATTTTCCATTAGTTAGGGAGACAGCTTCTTGAAGGAGCTGAGATTTCAGCAGTGTTTTTTGTGTCAAAAGAATAGTAAGGTAAAGTGGGTGTTCAAAGGGAGTAGCCGCTGGAGCACCTGGGTGGCTCAGTCAGTTGAGTGTCTGACTCTTGATTTCAGCTCAGGTCATGATCTCAGGGTTGTGGGATCGAGCCCCGCATGAGGCTCCGTGCTCAGTGCAGAGTCTGCTTGAGATTCTCTCTCTCCCTCTGCCCTTCCCTCTGCTCTCTCTCAAATAAATAAATAAATAAATAAATAAATAAATAAATAAATAAAATCTTTAAAAACAGACAATGAAGGGAGTGGCTGGAGTTCCAACTAGCAGGTTTGGGTAACTTTGCTGTCCACCTACTAATCTGGCTGGGAAACAGTACCCTAATATTCACGTTAATATGTGACTCCCATCTGACCTGTTCAAAGAGAACAACCCTCCTAAACAAAGGAAACCTATGTTTCAATCATTGACATATTGGTGATTTTTCTATCCTATTAGTATCTCCAAATTAACTCTCAAGATCCCAACATGGGAGTAAAATGACCAAAAAGGAAATGAAATGTACAGAATAAAAGTCTTCATTTTCTAATAAGTGAGATAAAAAATGGTAAAAGTTTCTTAGTCCTTTAAATTCCAATACAAGACCAATCTCCCCATAAAATCCCTCCCAGATCTTAGCTGGTTAGGAATTAATCTCTTCTGCTACCAAACTCTTAAAGAACTTTCTTTTTACTTATGTTAAACAGTTAATCTCAATATTCCTTATATCACAGTTCTAAGAGGCACCAACCCTTAAATGGAGGCTTTGAGAGATGTCCTGTCTCAGACAAAGGGAGGGGTGAAAGACGGCAAAGCATTTCTGGTAGGAGAAGAGCGTGCGCAGAAGCATCAGGGCATTAGAAAGTAGGCTGTTCTCCAGAAGCTACAAATGGGTCGTCAGGGTTGAATGGAAGTGCTTATGTTGCAATATGACCCAACACAAGGCCCGAGTAGCATCAAGGGCCAGAGCCAAACCAAGCTCGCCTCATATGGAATGCACAGAAGCTCGGACCATCCTGGAGGCTCTGAGAGCCACTGTAGGACTGAGTGGAAACAGAGAAATCATCTTTGGATTTAGTAAATCTCTTGGGTAGTAGTTCTTTTTCTTTTATTTAAAGACATAAAAAGGGAGTGATGTTTATTTCGGGGGATCATGTAGTGTATTTTACTTTCTCTCTTGAGAGCAAGCATCGAACCTTTCGTTGCTTTTGTGCATATTACATATTAATTTTGAATTAGACACACCAAGAGGCTTAAATTAGAACAGTTCTTCACACGTTCTTTCTTCTGTGGTCAGGCCATCTTTCTAGATGCATTTTTAAGGGACTTTACATGTCTGCTAGCCTCAGACTGGCTGTAAGAATCTTCCAAACCCTACTTGCAATTCCAATTAGTCATAGATCAAAACACGACTGTGGACAGATTAAAGCAGAAGTCCTCATGCCTTATTTCCTAATATCATCTGTCTTTGCTTTGAAAAGCACACCAATGGAATCTTCTGCATCTGTACACCCCAAAGGCAATTTAATCTCCCTTGGCCAACATTACGGCTTTAAAGTAACTCTATGCTATGATGTATTTTTCCTTCTTTCCCAAGTTGAAGCATTATATAATTCCCTTTTTTATCAGCTTTTTTCTTGTGAATGGTCAGTCGCCACATTGTTTATAGCTTTTAAAATCACCTAAAAGAAACCTTACAAGCTTAAAGTTAAGTAAATTATTTTCCACATATTGTCATGTGAAACTGAACATAGGCAAGGACATAATCTAGAGTGTATTAATCCATGTTGCTTTAAAATATTTTTACTAATCTAGGATTTTCAAAGATTTTGGAAGTAAAGAACACTCATCTGTAAACCTTAAATGTGAAAACAATTTCTCCTCATTTACTGGATCTATCTTAGAATAGATATTCCATACATGTGGGTTTCCCACCTAAATTGAACCTTATCCTTTAAAATGTCCAATTTTTTTCAATGTTAAAATTACATATAGAAAACTTTAAAAATTTTGATTCTGTACTTTAATGCCATCTTAAACAAATTAAGACTTTTAATTGTTCATGGTTCCCATCGTAAAAACACCAGTTACCTGTGCTGAAACTTCTTTTGAAACTATTCAATGAGGGCTGTAGGATTCCTCAACTGTACACCAAATGATGGCAAATAGGGTTGTTTTATTTGGAGCACTAGTTCAGGAATTCTTCTTCCTTTGCTATTGATTGGGTTATCAGTTGATAAATCTCAGTTATCAATGAAAAGTGAAAGACTCCTTAGTGTTCAGCTTCTTATGTAGTTGCTGTTTATACTCAACATGCATTCAGAAGTAAAATAATCAACTTTATCAAGATTATATGTAAAAAACCCCAAATGGAGTGTGAAAGAGAGTCAAATCCTCCTTTTCAAAGAGGCTTAAGTGTATGGGATTTGTACAGTAATATTTGATGCTCAGGGTCCTATTACATTTCCTGGCTCTGTGTAAAGAGGCGAAAATTGCTGGAAAACTGACCTCTGGGAAAGTGAGGTGTTACTCATCTGCCCTGTATGACCCTGATTCTAATGGTTCCTGATGAACACAAAGTGTATAAAAGATATGTATATATACACACACAGAAGATATATATATATAACTGTTTCACAATTTTACTGAATGCCAGATTCTGTAATCATATTTCAATTTCATTGAAAATCATATTCTCAAAATTAAGGATGACTTAGGTTAGCACCCCAACTTTACCTTTCTTTTTAAAGCAAATCTTTTTTTTTAAAGATTTTATTTATTTATTTGAGAGAGAGAGAGAGCACGTGAGGGGGGGAGGGTCAGAGGCAGAAGCAGACTCCCTGCTGAGCAGGGAGCCCGATGCGGGACTCGATTCCGGGACTCCAGGACCATGACCCGAGCCGGAGGCAGTCACTTAACCAACTGAGCCACCCAGGTGCCCTAAAGCAAATCTTAAAAACATTTTTAAATGAATTAAACAGACAGGACAGTGGAAATGAATGAAAACCTTATTCATCTTTCGGTCTCCTTTTGAACAACTCACCTTGTCATATTAATTCATTTAAAGTCCATTCATTCATCATTCAACATATTATTTATTTAATTTTTAAAAACTGTAGTTTCAGGTGTACAACATAGTGATTTGACAATTACATACATTATGAAATGAATTATAAAATGCATTTAAAGTCCATTCATTCATCATTCAACAAACTAATAATGAGCATTCTTTTTTTTAAGATTTTTTTTTTTTTTTGACAGAGAGAGATACAGCGAGAGAGGGAACACAAGCAGGGAGAGTGGGAGAGGGAGAAGCAGGCTTCCCGCCGAGCAGGGAGCCCAACGAGGGGCTCGATGCGGGGCTCGATCCCAGGACCCTGGGATCATGACCTGAGCCAAAGGCAGATGCTTAACAACTGAGCCACCCAGACACCCCAATAATGAACATTCTTAAAAGTGTTGAGTAGATGTTAATTTATAAATACCCTATGCAATTTCCCCCCAAGTTATAATTCACTCACTCACTCACTCATTTATTGACTCCACCAATATTTAGTGAGAGCCTCCTCTGTGCCAGATCCATGGAAGACGCTGGGAATGCAAAATCCAACAAGACATGGACACTGTTAAAAATCTGTCAGACTAGATTGTAATCTCTTTGACAGCAGAGATTTAGTGAGAATTAAATACTAAAATATGGCTCTGCTCACATATGAATTATTTATAATCTAGTATATATGGGCTGAAGCTCTGACCTATGGATTCATTGAATACTCTTGGAGAGAGAGAATTTAGTCTGAAGCCCCATAAACTGTGTTCCCAGATGTCCCAAGTGCATTCTGCTCTCCACTCGGGATTAGTTTTGCATTGTCCTTTTTGATCACGGGATGTGCTTCATACAATCCACTTGTGCTGCCGTATGCACATGCCATGTGTAACACATTCTTTGCTACTGACTACAGTGATTGAAGTCAGATGTTATAAGCACAATTCTTCATGGTGTCATAATGTTGGTGTTGAGAGGAAAGGATCACACTCTTCTGCTACAGACCCCCCAGGCCTATCCTTTCCTGAGGTTATATTTATTTAACAGCGTTCTCGAGACAAAGCCTCTGCCTATTTTCCATTTCGAAAGAATATTTCTTATTGTACAATCTCAGATGGGACAGGAGGGCCTGTTGTGGCAGTTTCACGTGGCAGATGTGTTTAAATAAGGAAAGCACGGTGGAGCCATTAACATCCAATGAGACAGTTCTCTCGATGGGCAGGTGCGCTATTTGTTGGGTATGTGTATGTGAACACATTGGCACATGGGACAGCCTCGGGTACCAGAAAGGGTACCGACCGAGGGGTCGGAGGCCTTCCATTCTCCACTGACAAGGCACGGGGAGTTGAGCAAGTTACCCTCTCTGTGCACCACTTCACTTGTCTATAAGTTGGGGATAATAATAGTTATCTCACGGGTTGCTCTGCAGCTTAAACCATAATATAATGTGTGTATATGCATGTATTTTATTATGAGTTGCCCATGGTGTATACAGGATGGCTTATTAACCATGAATATTATATATGCTATACACATGTCATCATTCGTGAAAGAACTAAGACAGTTTGTATTATGAGTATGTTAAAATATGTCACATTTCCCCTCATGATTCAGAATACATTGCATAATCTTTTTTTTAAATGTTTTTTTTTTTATTTTTTTTTATTTATTTGACAGAGAGCAAGCACAAGCAGGGGGAGTGGCACGCAGAGGGAGAGGGAGAAGCAGGCTCCCTGCCAAGCATGAAGCCTGATGCAGTGCTCGATCCCAGGACCCTGGGATCATGACCTGAGCCAAAGGCAGACGCTTAACGACTGAGCCACCCAGGCGCCCCCCTCCTACACTGCATAATCTTTTAGCAATCATGATACATGATATTTTTTGAGTGCTACTATTTTGCAGGCACTCTGCGAGGTATATTCAGTATTCATTATGATCGTCTGTGATGGGTAATATTATTACTTCTGTTTTATGGAAGAGAAACTGAGTCACAGAGAAGCTAACTACCTTGCCCATGATCACTACCTGGTAAATTGTGGAGGATCTGACAATCTGACTTACAGCCTTCACTCTAAGAGCTTTATTGAGATATAATTCACACACCATACAATTCACCCATTAAAAGTGCACAATTCAGGGGCGCCTGGGTGGCTCAGTCGTTAAGCGGCTGCCTTCGGCTCAGGTCATGATCCCAGGGTCCTGGGATCGAACCCCGCATCGGGCTCCCTGCTCTGCGGGAAGTCGGCTTCTCCCTCTCCCACTCCCCCTGCTTGTGTTCCCTCTCTCGCTGTGTCTCCCTCTGTCAAATAAATAAATAAAATCTTTAAAAAAATATATTAGCTATAAAAAAAGTGCACAATTCAATGATTTTTTTTTTAGTATATCCACAGAGTTGGGCAACCATTACTAAAATCTAATTTTAGAACATTTTTCTCAGCCCCAAAAGAAATCCTGGGCCCATCAGCAGTCACTAACCAATACCCTCCTCCCCTCTTAACCCTGGGCAACCACCAGTCTACTTTCTTTCTACATATTTGCTATGCTGGACACTTCCTACACAAGGCTTATTTGTGCTGTATCACGTATCAGCACTGTTTCTTTTTATTGCCAAGTAATATTCCATTGTGTGGATATACCACACTGTATTTCTCCATCTGTTAGTTGATGGACCTTTGGGTTGTTTCCATATTTTGGTAGAGCCCTCATTCTCACCAGTTAAGGTAGGCTACATTATTTATAAATCATTTATTGTACTATTATTAAGGTTTATTTATTGGATATCCTGTTCATATGCCTTCCAGATAAAAATAACATGTTAATTGATCAAATATTTATTGACCAAACATTATATTCCAGACAGGTGTGTCAGAGACCTGAAGGCAATTCCTGTCCTCATGGGGTTTATTGAATAGGAGGACAGAAAAACAATTTAAGAATTACAAAAGTGATAAGTGCTTTAATAAAGATGTAACCAAGATGTTGTGGGAGCTCAATGGAGGGGACCCTAATTCAGCCAAGGGAAGCATGGAAAGGGTGGGTAAAATAATGGGACAGAAAGGCTTTCTTGAGGGCTGCCCTAGTGCCCAAACTGGAGGGATGAGTAGGGATTTTCTAAGTAGAGAAGAATGAGAAATACAGTCTAGAAACTGGGACAGCCCATGCTCTAAAAGGGAGCCCAGCAGGTACTATGCATGGTATATGGTACATGGTACATGGTACATGCATAGTTAGGCCATGCAGGATTTGTAACGATTTGTTACAAGATATACATGAGGCGGTGGAGGGAGTTGAGTCTGCCCGGAGACAGGAGTGAGTGAAAGATTACAGTGGGATTTATAGGCCATGTAAGGAGTTTGGGCTGTATTTCATAGCTCTGTGTTTCCCAAACTACTCAGTCATTATTCCGCCATATAAGGACAGTAGCTGAACTCTTATTTTATATATCTGCATACATATGTATCTACATATACACACATATGTACACGTGTATACATATAATTTATATATGTGTATACATATATACACGTGTGTATGCATATGCACATATCTATATACATGTGTCTATATGTAGCTATATATGCGTAGATGTACCTATAGGTATGTAGATATATATTAATTGACTGAAATTGCCTAGGTAAGTTTAATAAGAACAGAAAATTTCTATCACCACCTGTAAGTAGAAAACCAGTATCACTTCTCAAAAATAGAAGGAAACTGTTAAAGTATATACAATGAAAACCAAATGATGTTATTAAATTCTAGTTAGATTCCTAGTTATATTTGCCAAGTCAAACTGAGCCTGAAACCTGTATTCCCTTTGATAAGAATGGAATGTGGTGGGTTTAAGAGAGATGTTGAAGACAAACCGCCCTTGAAGAGACTTTCACATTGATGAAGCCAGGACGGTGAAAGAGAATCGAAAAGGGAGTAACTTTCCCACTATGTGATGCATTGTTTTAGATTCCGTGACCAAGTGCCAATACTCAGATCCTGCTGGGTATGGGTACCCAAGGAGTCACTGAAGCTTTTTTGGGAGAAACACATATGATATTAGGATGACATTCCTAGAAAGATCGTCCAGGTGTGGTGTGAAGAATGAACTGGAGCCGATCAGCCCAGAGGGGGTCATTCCAATAATCCAGGTGAGAAAAGAGAAACACAAAGAAGTGGGTTGTCCTTACTGTACGTGTATGTGTGATGCTACTCTGGTTATGGGTGAGCCTTTATTGGGTGCTAGCTTTTATTTTTTTTTAAAGATTTTATTTATTTGAGAGAGAGAGAATGAGAGACAGAGAGCATGAGAGGGAAGAGGGTCAGAGGGAGAAGCAGACTCCCTGCTCCGCGGGGAGCCTGCTTCTCCCTCTCCCGCTCCCCCTGCTTGTGTTCCCTCTCTCGCTGTGTCTCTGTCTGTCAAATAAATAAATAAAATCTTTAAAAAAAAAAAAAAAGAGCAGGAAACTGACTACTAGGCTTTCTAGCTGTTGTGGGGAGGGATTGGAGGCTCGTGTGCACAAATCCTTCCTTCATGCACTGGGCCTTTAATCGTTACCAAGGCAGTGAAGTGGGAGCATTTCTTCCTTGGTTTGGGGGGGTGTGGCCAACTGATGTGAGCCCAGAAACCTGCCCTAAGCCCTCAAGTGTTTATCCTTTCTGCTTCCACTTCACTGGATTTTCTCAGTTCCTCCGCTTTGACCTCATCCCCATCTCCTGCCCCTTTCAGCTTCTTTGTATCAGTGTCGCTTTCTGTCAGATCACTGTCAGCGACCCAGGGAAATGGGCAAACAAGGCCAGAGCGTGCTGCTCCCGAACCCACTGGCGCCTGGGACAGCAAGAGGGCAGGTGGAGTCTGACGGGCCGACGGGCCGCACCCAGCACAAAGTGATTCATCCAGCTCTCCGAGGATCAGTCAAGAAGATAGGAGGTGTCATCTTGTTTATGAAATCCCCTTCAGATTTCACTGAAGTGAGCAGAAGAAGGTGATGACAAAGTTTAAAGTGGGGCCAATTCTAATCCAAATTGTGCTGGGTATTTTATAATTGCATAATACTCGAAAATTGCACTCAGATTTTTATCCAATGAAGAAACGTTTTGAATATAATCTCTTTGGAAATGTTCCTCTTCAGGCTGAATAAATTTTCCTTGCGCCAAAAACCAATGGCAAGATGCACACAAGACTGACTGGCAAGAAAATGATGCCAGTATTCATTAAAATCTGATTTATAATGTATAGGTGGCCGTGACATTCTAGAAGTCTAAAGTAATATACATATTGACAAAAAAAAACTAAAAAGAAAATCCAAACACCTTTAAAAAGCTTTAATTGTATACTTGAACCATGTTATTCTAAACTTTCAATACTGGGGGGCTTTTTATAGCTTCTATATTGGTAGAAAGGTATTTGAGAAAGACACTCCATATGCACAATTGTCTGGCAAGGGTTTATCTAATTCTCCCTGATAGAAATATATGAACATGGAAATACATTAGAGGAAGGCTCACCATCTTCTTTTTCTGAACCACATATTTTAGGAATTCAGCAAAGATGTGGAAAAAAAAAAAAGACAGGAAAGAGAAAACTCAATGATACATCCACACACCTAAAAACCAGAGGCTACCACAGAGATTCTTCAAAGTCATCTTCTATAGTGGGAGGATTTCCTTTAAATCCTTTTCAAAAGCATATGGCTGGCTTTGAAAGCTTAAATGGCATTTGTCAACCATCAGTAAATCTTTAAAATTGTTTCTGCAAATAGGCCAACTCAGTTTCGGCTTTTCCCATTAATCTTTAGGTAGGACCACTGAAGACTTTTTCAGAGCCTAGAGAATGCCTTGATTAAAAGGCTCATTCAAGAGGGAAGGCTTTAGCATTCACCTTGGGTACATAGTCATTTCTCCAGGGTATTCATGGGCTGCTATTTCAACTCTGCAATTGTACCCCAAACAAGACATTTTTTTTCCCCTGCAAAGCTTTGAGTAGAGACATTCTTTAGTGAATTACTGAAATCTTGCCCTTTCTATTTGTCACAGCTTGTTATTTTTTTTTTTTATCGAGTGTAATCAGTTCAAATAAGATCCTTAGGTTTGACAACTTTACAACTGTTACTATTTAAAAGAGACAACATTTTATTTTATTTCTCCAAGTGCACCAGTAGTCCTGCTCAAACTACACGTACCTGTCTTGGGTGCTGTCTTGCTTACCAGTTCATTATTCATAGCGCAGCTTCTAGCGATCGAACACAGAAACAAAGCAGATGAAGTCTAACGCACGCACACTATTCAATTATAATTTTTAACTTTCACAATGTCTAGGGAAAATTAACCTGCTTCTCACACAATCATATTACATAATGTTCCTTGCTCTCTTTAAAAATAAAGATATTTTTAAAAGCATTTGTTGTCAACCTTATAGAAATATTTTGAGAATTAATAAGAATTCAGATAAGACCCTGGGACCTTTTTGGATGTAGCAATGCTATGCAAGTTTCAACAATACAATACTTAGGATTTTCATGAAGTTAAAGCATACCTATCTAGAGATTTCACCTGAGGTTTCTCCTTAGAACTTTCAGCATTTTCATGGAAATGACATGAACAGAAGTAGTTTCTAGGCACAATATTCAGAATTATGGCAACTAAAATTACTATCCATGTTGTTTTCATGCCACCTGCCAATTTGGCCTCAATTATTCCAGTCTTTCAGGTCCAACAGAAAGTATCAACTGTGATCTCTACCATCCTTCCAGGATAGTTTTTGAAGGTACTCATGATCACTGAAGTTATGTGCAGATAACATCATCCTTAGGAAATAACACTATTAACTGGCCAGCAAACAAACAAACCAAGCCACTTTGATTACTCCAAGAAAGACAAAGATCATCAGAGACACAGTTGGAATGACAGCCAGCCAGTCCTGAGGCAGATGTTATCAATGACAACAACGGAGACTCCATAGTATCCTCAGTCCTGAGTCCCCTGGCATTTATCATGCCCCCCATCTCTTCAGGCCAAATTCACCCTAAAGCTACTTCCACACCAGCAAAACCTTGAACAATTTTCTCACAATTGTATGATTACTTTTACCACCTTTTAAAGTAACTTTTTATTAATGAAAACTTCAACCTTCTAGAAGCAAGTTAAAATAGTCATCACAGTTGGCATTAAGGCAAAGTTCATATTTGGAAATTCTTTGTGTAGTCCTGGAGAAAGCATAGGGATCAGGCAGACCTCTTTTCAAATCCTCTCTCTCCACTATTTATTAGGTTTGTGACCTTGGAAAATTCTTCAACTACTTTGATTTCTTTATTTATAGACTGGAAATAACAAATCTCACTGGCTTGGCATCAGTGGTGAATAAGATAACATATGGGAAGTCTGGCGCATCACAAACAGTGGCTATTTTGGTTAAAAAAAAAATCTGGTCTACACTATTTTCTTTTTTACCTTCCTCATTCTCCAAGTATTCAGACCCTGCCTCACGTAACTATTTTGGTAACTCTCATTATCACTTAGGATCCACTGCAATGTTAAAATCAGTTGCATTCTCCTTATTTCCAATGAAGACACGTTGCCAATTTCATTTAATAATAGCTCCCGAAAGAACCATAGTTATGTTCCTATTTCCTCAGTTGCCTTAAATTTGGAAAATCTGAAAATGACAACCAGACCTTACCCAAAAAAAGCCTTTTAATTTTTTAATTTCTTGTAATCTGCCAGATTTCCTTAGATACTACTCATGAAAGGCCAAGACAGCCAGAGGTAATATTAATCACATATAGATTCTATTTTGGTTTTTTTGGGGCAGGTAACTTAAATGCAAAATAGTGTCATCATTACTGTATCATTTTCTTTTTATCCCTCAAATAAATGGATGACTTTTATTTAATCTACTACACTTACATTGCATTTCTTCATCATCTTCCCAGTTTAAAGGTATGGATGCAAGATGATTTTTCTCTGTATGATGCTCTCAATTCCATATCCTCTGGCATTTTATCAAGCAAGAAGTCCTGAATTACTGCAAGCTTAGTAAGAGCACCTCACATTTTTTGAACTCTTTTTAATAAAAGGGAACCTTTGCTAAACTGAAATGAAGCAATGTTAAGCCCTTTCAGGATTGATATTACAGAAGTAACATAATTTCATAATCCTCCTTGCTCCTTTAATTCTCCTCTTGATTCATAAAGAAAGATTATACCAGTATATTTCGTCACCATTAAAAAAATACAAGCAAAAAACTGTTCTATTCAATGGATAATCCTCATAGCAGTCTGTCTTTAATTCATGACTTTCTACATAAAGGCACAGGCATCACTCCGGCACACCAACCATCCCGTTGGTGGCAGCCTGCCAGTCTTCCCAGGTGCAGTGTTGGATAAAAAATTATCTCATTCTATTGAGTTCTAACAGTGTGCTAGACATTGTGCAGTGAAAAGGCGCACAGAACAGGTGCAACAATTACTGCCTTTCAGGAGTTAATGGTTGAAGACCAACAAAACATCTTTCCTGCTGCTGTTTCCCAGCATTATTTTTACTGAAGGTTTTTCTGAGTGGTCAGGAAGTGGCATTTGATAATCTCTGTGCTGTGCGAATTACCAGGGACCACTTGTTTTCTCGTTTCCAGTTAATCAGTTTATGTTACCTAAAAAGGGAGTTTTGAGGTGAGTTTCTACTAGAGGGAATTGAGAAACATACTTTTGCCAGGTGTTAAAAGGCAGGAGGTGTACCCAATGGACCAGGAGAATATAAATATAGGAAGGGAGGAAGTTTAGGAAGCTGTTTGGGAGATGGAGTTGCACTAGTATAGTAGCCTTCTGATGCTCTTCTGTAACTCCCTGAGGAGTCCTAGGAGACAGAGTTTTGTTTGAAAGACAGTGGAGGAAAGCCAAAGAGCATAAACATTCTTTGGGACAGTAGAAATGCCCAAACATATATACATATGATTAAGACGAGAAAGAAAGGAGCTAGAACCTATGGAACAGAAGACAAAGAAAATGGAGGAGGAGAATTAAAATCTGAAATAACTTTCAGGATCCTGTGGAGGGTTGGCTGTTCTCAAAGTAGCATTGCTTCAATGTGCTAAGTCAAGTCCTGTTACTCTCCTAAGAAATGTGGCATCCTTGCCTGTTCCTTCCCTCTTCCAGACAACATTTTTCTTGGTCAGTTCTAGGAATGTTATGGTATGCTGTCCAGATGCCCCACCTTCAGGACTGAATCACTCATCCCCTCAGCGAGGGGTCCAGCTGAGTCACTCTGCTGAGCAATTAAAGGGTGCCTCCTTGCCCGAGGTCACACTCAGGAAGGAGGCTGGGAGGGGAAGACCCACAACCAGTAAGTGATCAGTTTGAGGTATGAAGGGATGCTTCCGGAGGGCTGCCCCAATGTTAAAGCTTCCTGTAGGATTGCCTGAGGACTTTGGTGCAATCTCATCTCAGCCCTACTTCTCCCTCTGGGCAATCCTGCCCCCTCCACTCGTCTCTCCCCCTACAGGTGTCATCTTGAGGGCACGCCCCAGGAAACTTTGGGTACTCAACTCTCCAACTCTGAGCCTGCTTCCCAGGAAAACTTTTCTTTTTTAACCTCCAATCCTGTTTTTTGAACAAAGAAATCTCATGCCAATTTTTAATGTTCAAAGAATTTCACATGAAGTATCATTACTAGAATAAATCAAAGTAATAATGATATTGAATGTACCTTATTCAAACAACATACGTATCCTCACAGAGCCTAGCTTGTTGAAACTCACTTTAATATGGACTTAGGACTATTTCCCTTATATCTATTTGAGGGCTATAATTGTAGCTTCTGTGATATAATTCTGATTTTTCTTAACTGGTTGTTCATTTTTCTGTCTCTTTCGCCCCTCCTTCGGGATCAGTCTGGAGTCTTACCTCTCCTCTATTTGTTAACCCCTCTGGACAGTCATCATCTTCCTAAAAACATTTATTAAGTGTACTGGATGGTACATATCCCTGAATATGTCAGGTACCACTAGCTACACTGTAAACTTCGGTGAGATGAGGCTGTCATAGTCTTCTTTGTATTTCACACGTAGTTCCAAGTTTATTTTGTGCACTGCTCCTGGTTCTGGGATAAATATGTGGGAGTACTGTCCTCCCACTTCCTTTTTCTCATCTTCCTTTCTTGTTCTCACTCAACAAGTATTTTCTTGGTACGGACTATATGGCAGACACTGTGCTAGGTTCAGGGGATTCTATGGTAAACAACACACACATAGTTCCTGTCTTTCTAGAGTCCCACATTGAGATACTTGTCATGGAAACAGACATTAATCTAATTGTAAGGAAATGATTATTTAATTATAATTGTAAGTGTTGGGAAGAAAGATATTTTGATACAAAAATGATTTAAGCAATCTTATTAAACTAATATATAAGTCCACTATATAATAATATATTCTGGCAGAGGCTTCTATATCACTTTGACCAAAGGTGGACACATCAAAGGGCTATCAAGTAACCTCTGAGGATGGGGTGCCTGGGTGGCTCAGTTGATTAAGCATCTGCCTTCAGCTCAGGTCAGATCCTGGGGTCCTGGGATTGAGTCCCACGTCAGGAGTCTGCTTCTCCCTCTCTCTCTCTGCCCCTCACCCTGCTCATGCTCTCGCATGCTCTCTCTCTCTTTCTCTATCAAATAAATAAATAAAATCTTAAAAAAAAAAAAAACCTCTGAAGCAGTGCTTTGTTTTTACCTATGGCAGAAAAGGCGTCCAAACACATTTGGCTTAAAAGCCAGACAAGGTCAAGGACTTTTATATGGCCACTTGAAATATTAGAGATTACATACACATACACTGACACACACACACGGACATATATTACATATACAAAATATAATTCATTTTTGTTAAAACTTATTCTAATAACCTTCAGGGACAAAAATAAGAAATGTAAGAGAGATATTATCTTTACCAGTAGAGTGATAACTTAACTTATATTAGTATTTCCTTCAGTACTATGTAAATTGGTCTTGAAGCTACCTGGCCAATGCGAGATTTAAAAAGAGGAAGTTCAATAATCATTACTGTCATCATTACAGTTAACATTTATTGATTATTTGCTACATGTTAGGTGCTGTCTTGAATACTACGTCGATTCGATCTGATTTTTATCTTCCTGTACAGTAAGTACTATCATTGTCCCATTTTGCAAAGGGGTAACCAAGGTTTAGAGAGATAAAGTAATTTTCTCCAAGTCACACAACTAATAAGTGATGAAGCTAAGATTCTAACGCAAATGTTTCTGGTGATAAAGTTCAGATAAAGCTCTTAACTGAGGCTGAGAGACGGTGCCATCAGAATCTGTGCCAGGATGCTGCCCAGAGCTGTGCACTGCACAATTCCTAGAGTTGTGTGATCGGCGAGCTTGATCACCGTGGCACTGTTCAAAAACAGACGCCCAGGGGCGCCTGGGTGGCTCAGTCGTTAAGCGTCTGCCTTCGGCTCAGGTCATGATCCCAGGGTCCTAGGATTGAGCCCCACATCGGGCTCCCTGCTCTGCGGGAAGCCTGCTTCTCCCTCTCCCGCTCCCCCTGCTTGTGTTCCCCTTCTGGCTGTCTCTCTGTCAAATAAATAAAAATAAAATCTTTAAAACAAACAAACAAACAAACAAACAAACAAACAAAACCTCAGATGCCCAGGTTCACGTCCAGATCTACCAAGTCAGAATCAGGAATGTGGACTTTTAAAAAATCTCCATAAGCGATTCTGACTTTTGCCCCAGTTATGAGCTCTTGAACTAGAGTATAAATACATTCAAATGTTTATGGATTTTACCTAAAATCTACTGTTACGTGCCTAAATGTGCTACAACCATAATACTGTCACCAAATTTTTAATAAAACATAATCACAGTTGAAGTCTTTAAGCATTTTTTATTTGCTGATTTTATACTAACTTGTAAATGCATTATCCTAGTCATGATACAATTAAATATTCAAAATTCAGGCTCCTTACAGCTCCTTGCTCTCCTTGTATGACTTCAGCTACATGGGCTCAAGTTTGCTCCGAAGAGTGGCTGACAGATGAGAGAACAAAGGTTATTTGGGACATTTCAGTGAAGTTTTCTGAAGCTTTGGGTATGAAGTGTTGGATTTGAGGCACTGGGCAATGTTAAGTCATGGTGGATCTTTAAGTAAGGGTTGGCGTAACCAAAGCTGGCCAGAGGAAGACAGAATTGACCAACGTGCAAAGGTAAAGCCAGCGGGGCAGGGAGAAGAGTGAGGAGAAAACTGCTATGGTCCAGACGGGACTTCCCTGATGGGAATCCACCACAGAGGAGGACGACTGACCTCCCTCAGGTGGGACAATGACTCTTGGCCATGGAAGAGGAGATGACACTTGAGAAGAGCCTGAGGGAAGAATTTTTACACGTGGAGATGGGAAAGCAGCCAGTCCAGCCAGAGAGATGGGTAAGAGCAGAAGTATCAAGGCAGGAGAGCAGGAATATTTTAGGAAAATTGGGTGAAGAACAGATATTTGAAGGGCAAATGTGGAAACATGAGGCCAAAATCACAGAACTTTACAGCCAAGTAGAGCGTCAGCTCTGACTGAATCTAATACTTCAATTTGTTAATGGAGACACTAGCGATAAAGAGATACTAAATGGCAAGTAGAAGCCAAGTCGAACTGTCTCTGGGATTCCTGTTGTGGGAGCACAGCTGCACAGGATTTGAGCTGACTGTGGGGACCGATGGTAGGTCAGATCTCAGATTGGGAGTTTGCCCGTGCCCGGGTGTTGCTGGGGCTTTCTGAACAGGGAAGTGACTTGATCATTATGAAGTTTAGGAAGGTCAATTAGGCAGCAGTGCACGTGAGAGATGAGAGCGAGGGAAGGAGAACGATTAGGAGGCTGAGTAGTGTGCCAAACACAGATAATAGGCTTTATTAGCCCCATTTCACAGATAAGGAAACTGAGCTTTGGACTGTGGCCAAACTCAGGCCTGGCGGATTCCAAAACGTGTGCATTTTAAGGCTGCAAGGGCGGCGCACTCACCTGGCTTACGGTGGGCGGAGGGGCTAGTGGGCAGAGGCTGATGCTGCAGCGTGGGCTGGGAAGACTGAGGGCTGAGAACAGATCTCTTGGATTTGGCAGTAGGAGGTCAGGGGCAGTGTGTTGAGGAGAGAGTGATTTCAATTGAATGATGGGAGTGGTAGGCTGATCGCAGGAGGCATGAGAGAGTGAGGGGGTGGTAATGGAAT
The DNA here is from genome assembly GCF_003265705.2 of Callorhinus ursinus. Classification (NCBI taxonomy): domain Eukaryota; kingdom Metazoa; phylum Chordata; class Mammalia; order Carnivora; family Otariidae; genus Callorhinus; species Callorhinus ursinus. The sequence continues at coordinate 33,730,525 of NW_027397076.1, forward strand.
GGCAGCAGGGAATACAGCCTCCTCTTTCAAGAATTCTGGCAGTTGAGAGGAAGGAGAAAGAGGGGCAACAGTTTGGGGAAACCACGGAACAGAGGGAGGAAGCCCTCATTCCACCCCCAGAAAACATTTGTACAACATGCATGTGTGCCGGGTACTATGCTAGGTAGTGGGGGACACGATGATAAATAGAGGAAGGAGGGAGAAATAGAGGATGTCTTGGTAACAGCTATCTCTAAACGGAAATCCCTTTATCAGGTGACCAAATTTAATACATAAAATGATAACCAATCTTTTAGATTTCAAACTTCTAGAAGACAATGAATGGATATGTCCTCTCATAGAACCTTGCATAGCGCACTCTCATTCAAAGTTCACTGAAGGAATAAACCATGGGTCCCAGGAGAGAAAAGGGAAATCCAAAATGAGGGGCAGCTTTGGCAAAGAGATGGGAGATATGCCTTTTGAGACATGAGTCCTTGCAGCCATTCAGATGTTTTCCGGGTTCTTTGTCTTCCAAGCTCTCTCATTTCCAGTCACTGTTGCCCCATGTTCAGCAAATCTGAGAATTTCCTTCCATGTGCTTTCCTGCTCTGCTGCCCCTGCTGATGGGCTTCTATAGGACATGCCCCATCCATGTGGTGAAATGCCCCCCCATCCTTTAAAAGCAGGGCAAACCAAACCCTCTCTGGCAAGTATTTGCAACCCCAGGTGGAGTGAATGGTGTCCTTCTCTATGCCTCCACAGGACTTCATACTGACCTCTAGCAATAATCACAGCTAACCTTGCCTTGTATTTACTGTCAGGCACTGTTGTACGTGCTTTGCAAATAATATCCCTCATGAACAACCCTATGAGAAATGTTCTGTTTTAGAGATGGGGAAACTGAAGCCAGAGAGGAGTTAAATAATTTGCCCAAGGTAATAAGTGCATGCCAGGATTCCAACAGAGAGTGATTGATTCCAGAATGAGGCTCTTCACTACTATACTGCTTTGGTTTACTTGTCTGTCTTCCTTAACTAAATAGTGAACTCCAGAGAGGAGGCTGTTGCTTGATTCATCTTTGTTTCTTGGGCTCAGTCTAGATAGTAAGTGCCAAGTAAGTGTTAGGTGAATAATTTAAAGAATTAATAAATGTGCGCACTTAGGTCCGACCAGCTCCCCCTTGTGAACAGAAATTGGAAGAGTTTACTGTGAATGAGGGGAGGACAAGCTTGCCTTCTGCTTCTTGGCTCCCCATCTAATGCAGGGAAAACACACAGGTCCATACAACACAATTACCACTTCTTCTTTTCAGGTTATGATTGGGGGGTGCAAATAAATGTTCGTAATTATGCTTCAGAGAAAATGAAGTCAGTAATGCCCACTAAAACTATAAGCTAGTAAAGTAGAAGGTACACTTTGGAGACCAGAACACAGCTGCAGAGACCCTTGCCACACAGATCTTTGTACTATATTCCTATGAGAAGTTTCCTAGTAATGGTAGGTCAGATCTCAGAGGTGGATCCTGCCCCCTAGGGGTAACCATGTTCAGACCTGCAATAGGAGGTACTTGGAGGTCCCTGGCATCACGCTGGACGTTACAGTTGCAGAATGTATAGAGGAGAATCCAGCCAGTGCTTAGACTGAAATGGGGAAGTTTGTCTAGAATGTTCTTTCCCTCTCCTTCTGGCCAATGCCAACTCGTCCTCCAAGATTCCAGATTAAATGTCAATGGAAGTCTTCCCTGACCACCGAGACTAGGCAGGTTCTCTTGTAGTGCACTTCCATTCTCCATCAGAGTCTTTGCATAATTCTAATAACATAAATGTAACTAAGCAGTTACTTAATGTCTGTCTCCCCTGCAAAGGCTATACTGCTATGCCCTTAGCATCCAGAACAGAGTCGGCAATAGATAAGCATGAATTTTGTGAAAGAATTAATGCATATGCAGGAACATGATGTTAACGCTACTGAGGATTTGCTCCCCAGCCACAGATTGAATTCTTATTCCTAAGTGTTGTCCTCTTTTCTAGACCTTATGACAGTTAGCAACAAAGTGAAACAGACTTATTTGTATTTTTTTAAACAGTTTTTTCAGAGCTTTTTTTTTTTAAAAGATTTTATTTATTTGAGAGAGAGAGAATGAGAGAGAAAGAAAGCACATGAGGGGGGGAGGGTCAGAGGGAGAAGCAGACTCCTGCCGAGCAGGAAGCCCGATGCGGGACTTGATCCAGGGACTCCAGGATCATGACCTGAGCCGAAGGCAGTCGCTTAACCAACTGAGCCGTATTTTTAAACACTTAACAGCCAAGAACGTTTAAAACATTAAGGAGTTAAAATGTTTGTTGACTGCAGCTTCCTGAAAAGAGGAGAAAAACATGAGAAAAAGTAAGTCAAATGATTTTGAGTAATTTTAAAGACAGGGTGGAGGAGTGGTTTTATTTTCTAGTTTCCTTTGGAATTATTCTGTAACAACAGTTCCTATAGAACCCTGAAGCTTGGCGAGCTCCGACCCCACAGAGAGATCCTTTGAAAAGATCCACTTATTTTATAAGACACATTGAGTTTGACATGAAATGTACCCTTTCATATCTAAGAACCCTAGCAAAGGAGATTAGTAGCCAAAAAAGCAATTAAGGTTACAGTAGGGTAACAGATACCATATCTAGTACAACAGCTTGGGAAAGGAAGTAAAGCAAAGGTCATATTAACAAGAAAAAAAGTAACACTAAATAGCAGATTTTTTTTTTTTTTTTTAGAAACAAAATCCCATATTCCAAAATCTTTCCTTCTCATCTAATAACTTGCATGTGTTTGGGTGTTTGGAAAAAGACAAGAGACGAGGACGCGGCATTACTGAAGCTGGTAACTGGCCCAAACCCTCGTGAACCAGGCTGTGAAATTCAAGCATCTGGAGCATCGGGTTCCTGATCAGCTTTTCCAGTTTAATCTCGGATCCCACTCTAGTAGATGCAGGATTGTAGAATCCCAAGCTGGCTGTGTCTGTGTGCTTTAGAGGAGCAGCGGCTTAGGGTTCGAACAAACACATCCAACTACCCCAACTTAAATAATTTAACAACGCCAACGCAAAGGTGCTGGAAAAACCAACCATGTTTTAGGACTAGGTAATAATCAAGCCCTTTCACGTCAAGGTAAAGGTGTCCCCACAAAAGAACGGGGCTCTGTGACACAGACACCAATTATAAATCACCCCTTGGTGATTCTGTTTAGTTACATAGCATTGTAGATCCCAGGATTTACAATGGTTGTGCAGCCCATGAAACTATCTTTAGCCAGAGTTCCTCTTCTGTGTCAGTATCCTATTTTGAACTAACAATGCTCTCAGATGAGCCGAAAAGATGTATTTAGCTCCCACCATTACAATTTCTGATCCTCTTTACTTTAGCTCTTTTGAAATAACATGAAAGCTTTGGCTTGCTAATTACTTTTATCCAGCCCATAGAAAAATTAGTTTATCTTCCTGATCAAAGCAAATTAGGCAGATCGTGGCTGATTAGAATGCAACAGTAAAATTGCCATACTTTCCCTTCCAGTCCCCTTTCTCTCAGAAATAGGGCCTGTGTCAAATATGTAGGTATTTCCCACGGCCAGGCCGGACTCTGTTTCCAACAGGGACTGCGGCTTGGACAATGGTTCTTACACAGACACTAAAGTTCTTTAGTTCAGTCATTGTGTTCGAGAAGAACTAGTAACCCCTTAGCTAGCATTTGATGAAACATCTAGATTTACATATTTCCTTAATTGCATTTTTTTGAATGTGAGTGAGATTTATCTGACCAGAGTTAAATGCCTCTTTTATTCCCCTACCCAAGGCAAAATTCAACTCCCTGCTCTTAAAAAAAAAAAAAAAAAGTGAGGTGGGAGGATGTATGGAATCTTACTTAATTCCAATCTGAATAAATTTGAAGGTTTCAATAAAGTGGGAGGAGGGAGATACATTAGCAAACACAGGAAAGATACACCTTTACCTTTCAAAGAGGAAATGTCAATTGCCAAAGCTTTTGCTTACTCAACTCATTCGAAAACGCTATTTTGATTTTAATAATGAATGTTATTCCTGGTTGCCAGATTCCCCAAATCAGTTGCTAAGAGGCTCCAAAACTGTTGTCCTTAATAATTTCTCGCTAAAATTTCTTTGTGACTGTAAAAACTTGAAAGTTAGGTTTACTCTTCCTTATTTATTTACTATAAATTAACAGTAAGTCTTGTATTTAGCTCCATTTAAACCCCCCTCCGCAGCTGCCCATTTGAAAAATAAAATGGTTGCCTTCTTTCACTTCAGTGGGTACGATACAAAACACCCATTGAGCTTTCCCTTTACTGCAGCTGCCAGTACCCAGCCGACTTTTAACAAACCAGCCAAGCGGAATCACAATGCAGCTGCAACATTTTATGGTATTTCTGTTGGTTCTCTTTTGAGACTGGAGGTGTTAATTAGGAATCAAAGAACACAACCCTGCCAGCTTTCTTTCACAAACCATACCCTGGTCACTGCAGTTTGCAGAAGAAAATAAATCTAATAAAGGGATAAAAATGTTGTTTGTCACACCAGTAAAGTGTACTTAAGACCCTTTGATCAAAAGCTTTTTATGTCATCTTGTCAGATGGGCTGGAAATATTGTATTTTCCCCCTTTCTCTCCCTTCTTCGTGCAGACTTCTCTGATTTTGAATTTCAAGACTGTCTGGAAGAAAAAAAATATAAGCATAGTCATATGCGGGATTATTACTTAGAGGTGAAAGCTGGTCTCATAGAGCAGAGTCATTTTGTTTCTTAGAAAATTGTTCCTATTCAACGGAGCGTCCTGTTATGGGTTCACACAAAACTGGGCCTTCTATTAGCATATTTACCGTATTCTAACCACAGGTTCTCGCGCTTACACTTTACACATACACCTGTCAATACTCTATTTGGGGTAGATTATTTGTTGCATAAATCTTTTTCAGTGTTATAAGAGGATCTTTTTTTACATACACAGAATTGAGTATTCTCATAAGCGTAACATCCAGATATATATACACACACACATGCAAACATATATATAAATAATGTTAATTAATCAAATAGTGTGCCATTTTTATATAGTTTTTATGCATCTCGAGTATCACGCATTCAGATGTAACAGTGTGAAGTCATTACCTTTAATCTTCAGTCAAAGTTAAAAGCTTATAGTAAGTTTATGAAGTTAGCACTGCTGGGAATTAGTCAAGCCTGCTAGCTCTCTCAGCAAGAGGTTTTGCGGCTAGATGCACAAATCATGCCAAAATCCATTAATCCTGCTTGAGAGAGGCAGAAAGAAGGTCTGCTTGTTGATTTAATGTTAATGAAATGAATGGGCTCCTGAGGCTACCTACAGAGGCCCTCTAAACTGCAAAACAAATAAAGTCATTTTAAGTAATGCTCACTGCAGGAGAGTAAACAATGCTCCCAGATTTGCTGTACAAAATGGATGTGGGTGTGGATGCTTAGAAACCTCCCATTTTCTACAATCTCACTACACCTGTCCTGGTGTACGATACACACAAATCTCAAGCTGACAGATTCATAGATAACTGGAGAGACCTCAGAGCATATGCTCACCACTCTGACTTTACAGATGTGAAAACTGAGGCCAGGAGGGTATGCATATCCTGCCAGAGATTCTATGGCTGATTTAGCGGGGGAGCTAGATCTAGTTCAGTGGTTCTCAAAACTTGACCACGCATTGAATTTGCCTTGGGGAGTAAAAAATCATTCTGATGCCTCGCTTCTTCCCCCAGAGATTCTGATTGAGTTGGTTTGGTGTGGGATCTAGGCCTCAAGATGGTTAAGGTTAGGTTCCAAATGGAGCTCACGTGCAGACAATTTGAGAACCATGGACTAGACCTCTAACCGGGAACACTGCTCCTCTGTGCGTTGGGGTCTGTTTTGTCCCACTGCACCACAGTGTTAACTATTTCCCAGCTCCTAGGAGTATGCCAGGTGCCTTAGCATCCTATGGAGAGAGTAGATAAATGGGTTTAGAGATTTTCAGGTTGTTTGCAAAATGAGTTTCCGTTTCTTCCATGTGTAAATGCAGGGATGTGCCCCCACTGTGGGTGTGTAAATGTGTGAGTGTGCGTGTAGACTCCTTGAAGGACAGACAACTACCCGTTGGGTGACCCCACCCCACAGCTGAGACGGTCGCCAGGGTCTGTGCCATCTTGGCAGCCTGAGTTTGTGCCTCACTTTTCTCTCTGTCCTGCCGTTGACCTTACCTTTGGGTCTTCCTTGATGCTTTTTTATTCTTTTCTTATTTGCCCCAGTCTCCTTTGGGTTGTGGCTTTTCTCTTACCCCCTTGCCACCTGGAGAACTGTGCTTTGCCTGAGCCAGATCCTTCTGACTCTTCATTTGAAATTGTTTGACTTTTGCTGCCTTCAGATTCAGTCTGGTTTGGTGATTGTTTAAACTGCCTAATAGAACTAGGCTGATAGATCCCACTTGTCCAATCTAAGCTGCTGGGTAACACATAGTAGACGTCTGCCGGAACGTTCCTTCAGTTTTGGCTTTAGTGCTGTAAAATAAATCAGCTTCCTACTTTAGTGATTCAGTGGGCACTTGAGAATTCCAGAATCAACCTTTCACACGTAGTAAGATATGAAAGTGTTCCTAGAGAGTTCCCTTGTCCTTTCCGGACCTGCTCTCTTGATTTCATTGGTCATGGGTGAAGCAGCTTGCCTCTTCTGCAGGGGGCTGTTGAGAATCTGTGAAGATGGTGACACAGGGCTCATCCAGCAGAATTAAAAGGCTGTCTGGTCCAATAACCGCCCACCCATCTCTCCTCTCTGCTGGGGATCACTGGCCCTAAATCCAAGGTCCCCAGCTCAAAGACAAGCCTGAGTGGTGCTTTGACCCTCTATTTAACTTTGAATCCCTTCCCCTTCACAGAGTCAAGTCACTGGTATCTATTATTCTCCAGGAAATAATTTCAGCCTCGTTGTCATCACTGACTGCAAATATCCTTCCTGCAATTGCATTGAACTAACGGCTTCTTTTTCAAAGACAGCTACTGTAATTCCTCATGAGAATTAAACTCTTTTGAAGCTATTTTCAGATAGACATAAACCTATTCCTTATATTTTTTTCCCCCTAGAGTTATTTTTTCTGCCATTAATACATTGAAAAAAATCAAGCACATTTTAGTTGTGTTGAAAACATAGTTTTCCTGGGTGCATCTCTGGCTCTGAGAAAAAGCTGGGTTCCCTATATCCTCTCTGCCCCCCACTAAATCCATCATCTCTCACCTGCTGCTACAGTAAGTCAACTGCTGAGATTGGGCTTCTGAGAGCCCAAGAAGTGACCAAACTGATTTTTTTCCTACATACTCAGGAAAAATCGTGGGGATGGGTGAGATGAAAATGAGAGGAGAAAATCAATGTCAGCCCAAGACCACAGACTGTGAGCCATTCATTGAATCCTGTCTGAAGAGTGGGCTTTTTCCATGAGGCCACTGGCCCAGAATCGGTGACAAAGTGTCTGCTCAGTCATCAGCCACCCTGGAGGTCTGTGCAGTGTCTACACAACATTATGCACCCACGTGAAAATATGAGACTTCATTCAATACACGGAATCTTTTATCTATTTGATACCAAGGATCAAAGATGAAAGAATCTTTTAAACTTAAACAGGTGTTGGGTGATACACTATTCATGTGAAGCTGCCCCTTTTTGCTTCCCCTATTCTTTTACCTAAAAAATCTTGTTTAATGAAAATTATAAAGTTTTAGGGCAATGGATTTAACTATTTTGGGAACAGCAATAAGAGGCAACACTGTATTTGAAAAGCATGGGTTTAGGGGCACCTGAATGGCTCAGTCAGTTAAGCGTCGGACTGTTGATTTCGGCTCAGGTCACAGTCTCAGTGTTTTAAAATGTCGGTTTTAATGTTGTTTAGGTATGGTATGGCCCATAGATCGGGAGACAACTGTTAGTGAAAAGATAGTTTGTTACTCACAGTGCCCAAGAGTCGGGGGTACATTCGGCCATGCAGGGTCACATGGGCGAGCACCAGAGTCAGGAAGAAGAAGGAGAGGGAGGAAAGCATGGGCATGAGCGTTCATTGTGGTTTCCATGTGAAGGAATAGACAAGGTAAGCAGGCTAGGAATTGGCTAGTTGGAATAATTTCAGCAGGCTCGGGGGTGCAGGGGCTGTCCAGAGTCGTCTGGTACCTGGCCCTGGGGTCATCAGAATAGGCAATATAGACCTGGAGTGTAAGAGCCTTGTAAGAGCCCAGTAGAGCCCAATAATGAAGGTGGTGGGGGTGTGGGCCTTGGATCGGCTGGTTTGCATATGAAAGGCACACTTGCGGAGGAATTTTAGATAGCCCTGAGAGAGGCCATCTCTCCTGGGTCAGCAAGTCCACAAGAGAGCAAAGCATCACAAAATGCAGAAAATGAAAAGCATATTAATACACAGGGATTCTGAAAACAAAACAAAACAACGCAGGGTTTGTGTGTTCTGATCTCAATCCCAGGTGGAGTCTTCTTTGGTCCAAGAAAATCCGTAATTCAAGGGGTATACATAGTCTAGTAATGAAAACAGACAAGCAGATCAGACAAGCAGACAAATATGGTGGTCAAGTGTGGTGAGTTCTATGACAGAGGTGGGCTCAGCATGATATGGAAGCATCAGAGACCAGTTTCTAGAATGGTGGGTTACAGAAGGCTTTCCGGAAGAGCCAGTGGATGTTTGAACTGAGTATTGAAAGACTCATAGAAGTGAGCAAAATGAAAAAGAAGACAGGCATTCCAAGCAGACACCAACACACGTGAACACCTGGAGGAAGGAAACATGGAAATTGTAGGTGGAGTTGCACATGGCTGGAGCGAAGAGAGCAGGAGGGGCTAGGCTGTGGAGTGGCCGCAGGGTTTGCAGGTGAGGAATGAAGCAAGAGAAGCTTACTTTGTGGGTCAGACTGAGAATTTAAACTTTATCATGAAAGCCACAGGAAATCCCTGAAGGACTGTATATGAGAGAGACATGGCCACAGTTGCATCTTAGACAAACTAGCGTGAGGGTAGGGAATGTGTGTGACCAGAGGGTCTGTGGAAACCAAGACAGGAGGCTGCCATGGTGATCCGGGCAAAAATCGAGGAGAGACTGAATTAATGCAGTTTCAGTGCTAGATGAGAAAGGGAGCACATTCAAGAGACACGAAGACAATCTAAATTTGGTCAAGTTAAGGTCACAAATGAAATTCAAATGATAATAAACACATGTTTAACTACTATGAACAGACATTTGGGAAATTATTTATTCCTCAAACTAAATCTGATTGTTTCCTTCTGTTTTGCAGATTTTTAGGTGATACAGAGACACTTTATCTGCATCTACAATGGGCCAAAAAAAGACAATACAGTTAAGATTCAGGCACATATATTTGTGTATATAGCACGCATAAGCAACAGGATTATTTGGGAACATCTAGAAAGATAACTGGGATTTTTAGAATTCACCCGAGTATCTGGCATTGGAACAAAAAAGTAAAGAGAAGGGACACTCAGCTGGGGTTCTCAGGAGAGCTGGGTTCCAACTCCATCTTTGCCAGCCATGTGCTTTTTGGGAATGTCATTTACCTCTTAGGAGCATGAATTTCATCATCTGTGAAATGAAGGTGTTGGATTAGGTGACCTCCAAGGTGCTTCACATTCTACATCCCATGGGTGGACACAGCGTCTGACTCATCAGAAACCTCGGCAACCCATCTAAGTGATTTTCATTCTGTTTATTTGGGCAATTAGGGTAATGCTCTAGCAATCATGATTAAATTTCAGTTTTGCACTCTGTAATGTGACCTTAGGTATACAGCTTAGTCCTGCTGGTGATTTGTGGATAAAGATTATCTTTAGTTCTTTACGGTAGAACCATACTCTACATGTGGTTAGCTACTAACACAAGCTGTGAATTGGTATTATCATTAACATCAACCTACCAAAATTAGCCTTTCCTTTCCCAATATACAATTACCTATGTTTTGAGGCGTTTCTATAGCTAAGGCAAAGGGGGCCTCAAATTACTACCTACTAGTCATTCGGGACCAGACGATATCCACCTAACGCTTGTCAGGATTATAAGACTGTGGTAAGACTGTGGGGAAGTGGACTCTACGCTGGATGACCAGCAGCTGTAAGGTGGAAAGTGCATACTCGCTGTCAGTGAATCATGTTGCTCAAACTTCTGAGATCTTCAAATGAGATATTTTTACACCCTGGGAGAAGCTGGTTTAAGGAGGATTTCCTTTTGCTACCCGAAGTGAAAAGAAGACTCAGTGAAAAAAGATCTTGAACTTCCTCCGTTGTCCTGAGCCCCAGCGTAAGACAGCTGCTGAGGGAAGGGGCTGCTGTGACTGTGGGCCTCCCACCGCAGGGAGAGTGATGTGGCTTCTCCAGGTTAAAATCAAAGACCCCAATTTCGGTGCACTTAGGGTTGATACTTTAAAGTATCAAAGTATACAAAGTATACAAAGACTCTTCTCTCTAAACTTCCCTTCATCTCGTAGTTTGAAGCCCTCGGGGACGTGTCTGAGATAAGGAAAATGCATGTTTCCAGTCTTCTGATACTATCTGGAAGCCAGGGATGGAGAAGGATCGAGAGACACAGGAGAAGTGTACCATCTGTGTCAGGGGGCCTAGTAGAGGTCTCACCATCTCTCAGTCCTGCCCGCATGGTTTCTTGGGTAGCAGATTTCCTTGCTTCGTCTTTCCACCTCTCTTGGCATTTTTTTCTAGGCTTTACTTTATGCGGCAGTTGACACTCCAATGGTCATAGAGTAGTAGGTCTACCATCCAAACGTAGGCATGACTTTCTGCTAAGGGTCCCTTCAGGGCAGGAAGTTTGAAGGGAAAATAAGGAAGAAGATGTCTTATTTCGGTCTTCACTAGAAGACGCCAAACTCATTCTGTAGATTCATTCAACAAACACTGAAATAAATGTTTATTACCAAAGTCTCAATATATATACAAAAAATAGATGATCCTTCCATGGAAAATTTTATTTGTTTTTTATAACCAAATAATCTTCACTGTATACGTATACAAAAAGGGAAAGGTTATTTCGTGCTGATAGATTGAAAGACCAATTGATTATGTAACAGAGTTCCTTCAAGTAAGTGCCTCCCAAGAAAATTTATAACCTGAAAACTTCGAGTACCACGTGGTGTTTTGTGTGTTGAACCAATAAACTCATTAAAATAACATTGGGTAAACCCAAACACAACACAATGAAATTTCTAACACAGCCCACATTAACCAACCAACTTTAAAATAATATCTTTGTTATGTACTAAGGTTAAAAATTCAGCAAATTCTTTATATTTTTTCCACTTGAGATCATGTGTGGTTTTCTACTTCCCTGAGAAGTACACTTTTGCGGCTTTTTTGATCAAAGGCAGGTTATTTTTGCAAATAGACATCTTTTGTAGAGTCCCTGTTCTACTTCTTCAGAGTTTCAAGAAAAAAGAAGCACAAAAATATTTACCAGTTTTTTAGTGAAACATAAAAATTCTTAGGTTCTTTTCTTTTCTGAGTGTCAACTTTGTAAAGGAAGGGAAGGCACGAATGTTAAGGTTAGCCATCACTCTGTGTGTGTGTGTGTGTGTGTGTGTGTGTGTGTGTGTGAGGGAGAAAAGGAGGAGGAAGGAGGAAATAAAGGAATTTGGCTGCAGAATTGAGTAACAGTTTGAAACACTTGGCTTCCAGTTGTGAAAGATGAGCAACACTGGGGAAAAGGCTGGGCTAACAAGGGACCACTTGAAGAAAGCTTAATCTCAGCTTCCTCAGCTGAGATGAGGAAGGTCAGCTTGGTGCAAGCGTTCTCGGCGGGAGGTGGGCTCCCTTCGCCAGGACAATGGTCTTTGCATTTCAGCTTCTGAACTAAACTGAAGGTGCCTTCACACAGCCAGCTCCTCAGCCTCTCGCCTTGAAAGAGTTGGCTCTCCGCGGCCACGCCATGTCAATGTTATGTGTCATTTCCACAGAGCATGTGACAGAAAGGAAACCATTTCTTACTGGTATGTTGGTGCCGTGGGTTTTCGTGTGTGTGTGTGTGTGTGCGCAGGAAAGGGATTGCTTTCCTCCCCGCCCCCGACAACCACAGTCCTTGTTAGAAGACGAAACCAAACTCCTTCTGAAGGCAAGGAGGATAAAACGAATGCAGAAAAAATGTGTATACCTCACAAATGAGACCCCTGAAAGTGACTGCTGCATAATTTTAAATTATTAATGTTTAGGGGTGCCTGGGTGGCTCAGTCGTTAAGCATTTGCCTTCGGCTCAGGTCATGATCCCAGGGTCCTGGGATCGAGCCCCGCATCGGGCTCCCTGCTTCGCGGGAAGCCTGCTTCTCCCTCTCCCACTCCCCCTGCTTGTGTTCCCTCTCTCGCTGTGTCTCTCTCTGTCAAATAAATAAATAAAATCTTTTAAAAAAATTATTAATGTTAAAACAAAACTGGAGTTGGGAGTGGTGTTTTAGGAGATTTTAGAGATTATATCCATACGTGTCCTACATTTTCTAAACATCAATTCTTACTTGATGAGGTGCTCTTTATACAGAATATAATTTATAATTAATTGGCCCGCTATTGGTTTTTCATATTGTTGACTTTGTAATGCAATAAATGGTTAACACGCATGAGATTTCCAGCAGCAAATGAAATGAAAGACTGATGAAACAGGATGGATAGTTTAGGAAGAGTTTTTCTTTGTTCAAAGGGGGGAACTTTTCTCTGATTTATCCAGATTGCTAATTTACACAGATGTCTGTATCACCGGCCTAATTGTTAAACCATGCACAATTTACAGGTAGATAAGCAGACAAAACTTTGAAATAATTTCCATTCTGAATCAAATGATAGTATGGCAACCTTCATGACATCGATTCATCTTATCTGTTTTAAAGGTGAATACAAACTCAAAATTTGCCTAGTAAGAAAGTTCATGTCTCTCTGAATTGAGAACTAGTTCTAAAGAATTCAGCTGCTTTATTTGACACATGGATATGGTCATAGAAAAAAAAGTTTTATTCTTGACTTGGAAGTTATTAGTCAACTGATCACTCTTTAGGATACTCGGGCAGCTACCACAATTTATCTTTGACTTGGGGATAAGAAAAATTGTTTCTGTGGTAGTAAGAAAATGGATATATGAAAAGATATCTACTAAACTTAAAATATTAGCCCTCAGCTATATAATGTTATTTTCACTTTACTGAAAATTAAAAACTGCATTTCCCAGTTAGTTGAAGAAATATTTCTGGTATTAGAGCTTCGTAAATTGTGTTCCTGAAAAAAAAATGTGCTGAAATATTTCAGCACCAGTTACAATTACTGTGAGGCATAACTATAAATTAGAAGGCTGGTTTTCTTGTATTTCTGGTAAACTGGCTCTGAAGATAATTTCAGAGAGGTCCCAAAACACGTTGAGCAATGTAAATATCCTTGAATAAGCAGACAGGCCTGCAAGTTTGGGATGATGATAGTATCTGCGTCACAGGGTGTTTGTGGGGCCTATGAATGAGTAAAGTACTTAGCATAATGCCTAGTACTCAGGGGGAACAATATAAATGTCAGCTGTTATTACAATAAAATGACTTAGATATGTAAATTATGGCGTGTTTGTTAAAATAAGCAACTCATTGCATCCTTTAAGCTGAATACAATTTAATTGTATTTCAAGTGGGGCTGGTCCATACACAACTGCAGAGAGCCTTGTGTGGTTCTGTTACATGCAGACGGGCCTCTTTTAGCCACTGGGATTTCAGCAGCTGGCTCAGCTAACTCTATTCACTCCCACACCGTCAATGTTTACTGAACGTCCCTTAAGTGTCAGGCACTGGTGTGGACACTTGGGTTATAAAGTGGAAAATTTCCTACCCTGGAGGAGCTCAAAGTCTAGTGAGGAGGATAAACCCTGAAGGAAAGAGAGCTCATCATCACATCCTGGAGTGTTACTCCACTTGACCTTAAAAGGAAGACCGTTTCAGGGACATGGTCAATCCCTCTGCGTCCTCTCAAAGCAAATTTCTGCTTCTCCAATCCCAGACTTATACATTGAGAACAGGGGTAATAAACATATGAAGGTATGAGGAAGGAGTCCAACTTGTGAAGTATCTTTTAAACAGCTCTTCTCCTATGGCGGACACCCTGTTAACAGTCTTTTAGTATTACGACTAGATAATGTAATTCCATTGCGTGAAATCAAATGGCTAACGTTGTTCTGCCTCCCAGTTTCAAATAAGGCATTTCCATTGGGCTCGATCAATGTAATAAAAAAAATTCACAGGGAGACGTAGGGGAACATGCCAGGGATTTCAAGAATGGGCCCGCCTCTTAACCTCTAAAGAACAAAATTAATTTTGAATTATGAAAAATTTTATGAAAAAATTCCACCCTACAGCCTATGAAATATCTCCCTTTTCCATAGAAAAGGAGTTCCCTCGGTGAAACTGAGTGTTGTAGCTGGCATCTATAATGAGTGGATAAAAATGTGGATTGAAGCTGAAAGATCCGGGAATAGAAAAGTTGCAGGAGCTTAGAACTCATGGATACAGTTAACAAGTGAAATTCTGCTAAGAGACATCAAAAATAGCAATAGGACTAGATAATCAGCTTGTTTTCTTTGGTATGTAATATATCAGTTGTGGCTCTGATGCAAGTCTGATTCATCTTTGTGCTATAAAATGAGACTCTGTAAAGGAAAGCACTGCAACAGGAGTGAAGAGGTTGAATCTCATAGGAAGGAATCTGCCTTCTCATGAAGAATTCAATTTGCCAGAAATATCCACTTGTGGGGTATTTATGAGGAAATGTAGCATTTAGCATTATTCTAAATTTATATAAATAACTGAACAAAAACAAAAAATTACTCCACAGAATTGCTCAATGCAGAGCTCACTACTGTTTTTCATTTCTATCATATGGCATATGATTTGGATTAATTGGAAACATACTTCAGTTTATAGCTAAAACGACTTACATGTATGAGTTTAATAGAAAAAACAAAAAATGGTTTACTAAGGTCAGTAGTTATTAGGTATCAGTTATAAAACTACAAATATTCTGCAATGTCTTTAATTATATGACAGCTTTTGGGGGTTAATTGCTTACATGGGTACTATTTCTATGCCTTTGACAGATGCCTTGGAAATTAAAAAAAAAAATCAAACAGTTCAGTTAAAAAATTTAACTCTGAGAAATCATAGACCAGCTTAGTGTTTTTGAACTTCTTCAAACACATCCAAGTGGGAATGGTTCCATTATCGAAATACATTTTATTTAACTACAAATGGGTTCTTCTTTTTAATTCCAATCTTCTAATTTGTGATTGTTATCAAAGCTCCTTTACTTTGAAGAAAACACATAAAGACAAGAAAGGATTGAAGATCTGATTGAAGATCATATTTCTTATATGTAAAACTTCATTCTTCTCACACAAACTCTGTCATGCACATGTTGATCATATTCAATAAAATATTTACTTTAAATCTATGCCACAAAATTGTTTGAATCAGAACCACTGCTTAAAAAAAAAAAAAAAGCACTCGGAATAATTTAGTCAATGAGTTTCAGTAATTGCCCCCATATCAAAAACACTACTAAAACAACCCTGGGAATCCTGGAGAAAAAGAAAGAACTTCTTTAAAATGAAGAAAAGTCATTGAATCATTCTATTTTCAACAAATTTTGAGAGCAGTCTGTGGAGCAAACTGCATACATTTAGCAATTGATTTAAATTTTAAGACTTTTAACAGCTAAAGGCTTTTGTAACCATTTCTAAACTACAAACATTTTCCTTGATTTAAAATACTTTTCTTTGCTTGCAGGGAAGCAGAAATATATTAAACCATTTCAAAGAAGATTCTAAAAATATTCTTTAATTTTGAAACTGCATCTTAAATGCTTAAAACATATGTATGACACCAGGGCCATACTTAATTAGTTATAATTGAGGGTTTTGATCAGTTTTTATTAATACCAGTTTTGCTAACTATGTGTAAAATTAAATTTTGTTATAAAGTTACATATGGAAAAGTAAGCAAGCTACACAAAAATTAAAAAAAAAAATTCATTCTCCTGGTTCCTTTGGTTCATGAATTTGCTTGTGGATGAAATGTTTATGTCTTCAAGCAATAGCAGGGAAAAACTCAGTGTTCATTTAAAAATAAAATGGCTGTTCTAGATCAATAAAGAAAAGTATATTTTCTATACTAAAACTATATTAGGATGTTCGTAAGGATTTAGTTTTTCTATCTGGATGCCACACTAACTGGATGAAAGGCCCATCTAAGTAGCATGGGGAAATTATTTTTAAGACCCAATTAGCAAAAAATGTCCACATTTCATGCATTAAAATAATTTACCTAGAATAAGATTATCTGCTAGAGCTACTTTATTTCTGACAGATCATTACTGGTAGATTGAGATGTATTAAACATTGCAAACAATTACTGCCTGCTTTTATGTCTCAACTTTAGTGTTTTCCTTATTTTAATGCAAAGGGAGCTTTGTTAGCCTATTTATTGTTTTGTGAAATCAGAGCCCAAAACGACTGGAAGAGAGAGAGAGAGAGAAAGAGAAGATTAAGATTGAGATTTTCCAGTGTTTCCACCATGTTCAGTGGTCCAATTACAGATCTACTGGGGAATGCAGTTCAGTAAGAAAAGAGAATTAATATTAATATTTAGACTGGCTTAAGATTCAGCTTTTCTGGGGGAACAAAGATTATAAAACTGCCCATGAATAGCTCTTGCCTTATATGAAGAGGTTCAGGAAACCTTTACCTATCAGTCTGACTAGCCAGCTATCAGATGATGGCAAATCCATTTGCCAAATGTGTCCAGCTGCAACTTGCCATCATCAATCTGTTTGAAGAAAATTAAATGCTTGTTCTTTTGTGGGTAGGGGAGGAAGATTAAGAGATAATATTTTGATTCAAATAAATGGTGATAACCTACTACAAACAATAAAAGATAGTAGTCTGGCTTTTTACCCACGTCAGTCCTTGGCACAGTTTGATGTTCTCGCCAAAGCTTAATTACGACGGGGCCCCAGCGGTACGGGGCTATAATTTCGTGGTTTCTTTCAAGAGCAAAGGGAAGTTATTTCTTAAAATAAGGAAACCTGTACAATACATTTATTTGAATATGAGTAAATAAAAATTCCTCTTTTAGGTTAGGAGTGCACAAGTGAAGGCAGAAATGGCCAGATAATTCTAGGTGTAACCAAAAGAGGGCACCATCTACCCTTAATGTCGGCACAGAGCTCCTGTGGTTGTAAAAACAAAACCCAAAAAACTCCAAGCCCCTCAACCCCTCAAACTCTGATCCCGCCCCAAGAAAGGGCATCCCGTGGCTCCTGACATTTTGTACTCTATAAGGAGACCAAATTCTGAAACTGCACCTCATGAGGAATATCAGTTTGGTTATTTACTTCAGGACTGATTTCAGCAACTCATGGTGCCTGACATGTTAGCCACAAGAAGCAAGTATTTAACATTCACTGTGACACTTTTCAGACACTTCGAGATTAAAATTTTATAGGGCACTGAGAAAATTTCCCCCTAGGCCAGAGTAAGGCTGTCATCAAACAGCACGAGAAAAAGATGACAATTAACTTCCTAATGCTACCTTAACTCCGAGGGGTTATCTATAATGATAGATAGATAAGGACCCCTGGCAGCAAGATCTCCTCACAGAGGGAGGACACAGTTAAATGCATTTGAGGTATGTGGGAAATAATCTGAAACAGCATTTGATGCCAACTTTTAGTAACAGAAGCCTAACAAATGTTCATTCTTTCAAGTGGGAAAAAAAAGCATTCTGACACTACTCATAAATTTATTTTCTGTATTCTTAAACATGTCTTATGACAAGTGCATGATTAAAATTGATCAGTGTTTGGGGGGATTGCACACCTCCCTTGTATCTAATCAATTTCTTCAGGGTGATGGGGAAGAATAGTTCCAGGCTCTTAAGTGCAGTTGCCAAACTGCTCTCAAAAATTCACTATACAGAAGACCACATGATTCTTGAAACAATGAGTTTAGCATTTAAACCAGAGGCTGGGGATGAGCATTTCACTTTGTAGTACAGACAGCTGTTGAGGAAGAAGAAATGTGAATTCTTAGAGAATGGTCATTTCCACCACTGTAAACATATCACTACCACATGCAATGAGTGTAATTGGAGGAAAACCTGGTGGGGAAAAAATAATTCTATAATCTTTTCAAGTAAAGAAAAGCACCCAAAATAGTTTTATGGTAGATGAGAAGGGGACTGCCATCTATGAACACTAAAATCTAGCAGGATGGTGCCCTCTGAATTTCAACGCAATATTAAAGCAAATAAAAAAAATTTTTTTTGTCTCACTCTGTCTCTAGAAAAAGAATCACTATCTAGTGGAAGGCGTTGTGCAAGCCTCTTCATGTTTCTTTTCTCCAGAAAACAACGAAACAGAGGAAAGAACGAGTTTTCACACAAACATCTTAACTCGCTCCTGCCAAGGTACACCAGAGAAGCCGAAACTGGCATTGCGTGGGCTTGGGGTGGGCTCACGGCAGTGGCTCGAATTAAAACCTAAACGTGTCACCTTGTGACCACCTCGTGACCCCTTTTTCAGAGTGGCTCTGACCCTGGTCGCTCTCTGCCCGAAGGAACCGAGCCGTAGACACTCCATGGGTTTGGGGGAAGTAGTCGCCTTGGTCCCGGAGAATCGGGTTCCTCCTGGGTCACCTCATCCACCCAACCACCTGTTATCCTTCGGGCCTCCGTTTTCCAGAGACAAAATTATGAAATGAGCCGCGACCTGGTCTTCGCGGTTGGGGCTTTGGAGGCTGTGGTGGGGGAGGAGGATCCCCGAGGGATGACAGAGAGCTTCGGGTCTCCTCTGGGTAGTCGGCGTGGCTGTTTACCAGCCCCGCCGCCTTCAGCCCACTTCCCTTTTCCTCCCAGGGAGGAGGAGATGGTTAAAGATTACACCGTGGCCGCGGGCACTTCAAAGGGCGGCTCGGGCAGCCAAAGGTAAAGATAACGTTCTGGCAGCTCTAATCAGGGTTTGTGGTTGCTACATTTTAATCACTTCATTGAAAGAAAAAAAGAAAGAAAAAGAAAGAAAGAAAGATCAAGAAAAGAAGAAAAGAAAAAGTTTACATCACAGGTCCGTGCAAGGGATGCAGAGTAAGTTCCTTTGGGGCTGGGCAAGTTGGAGTTCTCTTTTGGTAAAACTTTGTACAGCCCGTGTCTTGGTGGAACGCGGCTGGACGCGGAGGGGAGGTTGGCGCAGGGATCAATTGGGCAGCCCGCCCTTAGGTTCCAGGCTCAGGGGCGCAAATGCCCACACTGGAAGCAAATGCTTACAACCGGGAGCTCCTCGACCAGCCTAGAGCTGCACTGGGAGGCTGCGACACACTAGCGCTTTCTGGGGCTTGCACTTGAAGCCTTTTCTCTGCGGGCCGGCAAAGTGCGCTTGTTCTCCCCCTGAGACACGTGCATTTCTCTGGGGCCCAAACACGTCGGTCCAAGATGCCCTCTGCAAACTCGCCCGGTCCCTTCCAGACCCCCAGGCTGGTCTCCCCCGATTTGCCCCCTTCCCGGAGCCGAGCGGCGCGCACTTACAGGTAGGAGGTGAAGACGCTGAGGTTGGCGGGCAGCTCCGAGAGCCCCAGGTCCGAGCAGTCCACCCTGAGCAGCATCCTGCCGTCGGGCTCGCACTGACAGTGCGCGGGGCACCCCCGCAGCAGCGCGCCGGGCCTCGGCGAACCGTCCACGGCCGCCAGCTGCAGCAGGACGGGCAAGGACAGGAGCACGCCGACCGGGGAGGTGTCCATGGTGCCCCGGCAGGGTGCCTGGAGCGAGCCGCGGTCGGAGGGCAGCGTCCGGGGTGCCGCGGGCCTCGGCCGCTTAGCGCTTGCCTGCAGCGCTGGGCGCCGCGCTCCTGCCCCACGGCGGGGGCACAGAGGAGAAGCGCCGCGGGGCCGGGCCGTGCCCGTTGCAGCCACGCGGGCCTCGGGAGCGGCCCTGGCTGCAGCCGCCGCAGGGGCAGAGAGCGTTGCTGCTGCAGGCCGCCTGCTCGGTGTGGAGCAGCATCTCCGTTCGCACGCTTGTTTTTTAAAGCGCTCCAGCCCGAATTGCGCGCCCAGTGACGTCAGCGCAGCCCGGCTTCCCAGGCACCCCCCGCCCGGCCGCACTTTCCCTCCTCCGGCCCCCTCCCTCCTTTCCCGATCGCGGGCTGGGAGGCTGCTGGCGGCGAGAGGTGCCGGCGAGCTCTTGGCCCTCGGGCTGGGCCGCCGCCGGGCGGATTCCGGCGCTCAGCACCGTGTGAGGGCCGGGCGACCCCCCACCCTCATTCCCCTTTGCGTCGTGGCGACCCAGAGCCGAGAGCCGAAAGGGACCTGCCAGAGGGACACACACGGCTGCGCAGAGACCGAAGGACGCAGCACGCTTCCTCCAAGCCCACTTCAAATAATGGATGGAATACATGGAGTGATTAAAAAAAAAAAAAAGACTAAAATTCAACCCAGAAAAATAGTTAAAGTTATCAGGGTAAGGAGGCAGGCATTCCCGGGCGAACGATGGGTGGCCTTTTTGATCTTTACCTCACAGCACACTGTCTAGCTCGCTTTTGCCTTAAAATCAAAGTGCCAGGTTAATGGCTAAATAAATACGGCTCGTGAGCAAGTACTGCAATTCTGCCTTCTTAACTTTTGGGGTGAGAAGTCGAAGTGGCTATTTTTTTGAAGTGTTTCAGGATCCCCTGGAAAGTCACCTTTAGTTAGAACAATACCGGACGGACAGACAGATGGCTGTTTGCTTTTGTTCAGGGAGGGGCCTTTTCTTGCCAAGCGCCCCTAGGGTTCTCTAGTGCAGCCCCCCCCCCCCCCCCGCCCCCCCAGGCAAGAGGCCCCGGGCTCTGGGAGAACCTTTGCCGAGTACCAGTGCAGAATGTGTCTTCTCACACTCTTCAGCAAGTGCCCTAGGGTGAAACTAGGGGAGAAAGGAGGAGAAGGACGTAGGGCTTTCTTGGAGAGACAGCCTCAGTGGGAACAAGTCAAACGTTCCAGACCCGAGACAGAGTGGCTGAAAGAGGTGACAGCCCAAGCCTGTCACATCAACTCACAAAAATGCAGTTTTCTCTCTGGGGTACAATGCCTCCTTGTTTCATGAAGGTGGAGAACCCTTTTGGCTCCCAAGGCCTCTCTTAGTCTTCTTCCACTTAGCCTTTCCCACCGAATTTCCCGTATAAACTTCAGAATTTTACGATTGGGAAGTTCTTTTTCTTTTTTGTTAGGTATATTTCATTGAAGGAGTGATCCCCACAGCTGGCTGATCACCTGTGGGGCTTTTATGATTAATATAGGTACCTGGACCTAAATGAGTGTTCTGAACATGTCCTTTTCTTGGGTGAATCCCATCCTTCCCAAGTTTGTGATTCTCTGGCTTAGATGGAGGGGTAGAGTGGCAAAGAATTAGAAACTCCATCCTCCTCGTTTTGCAAATAAAGGAACTGTGTGGCCCAGAGATACTGGAAAATTTGACAGAGGCTGCTGAAAACTGTGAGTTAAGCCTGGTTTCTGGACATCAGTGCAGTGCCTGGTTCTGGACTGTTTCTTCACTTATCCCTATGCACACCACATCTCCTACCATCACTTTGCTCATTTCCACATTATTGTTTCTCCCAGCCATTCCTTCCACATGTATAGAATGCCTACTAATTGCCTATTTTCATTCCCACTTTTTCTTTCCCCAGATTACTTATTTTGTAAGTGCAACTCAAGATTTATTCTTTTTATGAAACCTCCCATGACCGCAGTCTGCATTAATCATCAAGCAACCACTGTTTGTAAAACAACGATGATCATGATGCAGCAGTGACCTGAGGGGCAAGTTAGCTCTCTGCATGGAGCTTGTAGTCTAAAGGGGAATCCCACGGAAGATGAATCTCACTGAACGGTATGTTGTAAATACCACAAAATTTAGTTCTGAGGTTTTCTGGAAAGCATATTTGTTTTGTTTTGCCAGCTTTATTGTAACAACTTTGGAGACAGGGACTTGTCTTATCTTTACCTGTAGGACTGAAGCTCACGGTAGTGACCCCGAACCTAACAAATATTTACTGACTGATTGATTTATCAACACAGGCATCCAAATATGGTCGTGTCCACCGCCTGCCTAAAAACTTTTGGCAATACTTTCTTGACTTCAGGGTTGTTGAAAAGAGCATAACACTTTAGTTGTAGAATGAATCGGGCAGAACCAGATTTGAATGTAGGTTCTGCCAGTTTCAGGCAATTTGATCAGAGGCACAGAATGAGCCCACCTGTCTCAGCTACCTTCTCTGTAAAAGGCGGGTAATTATTCACCTACGTTGTTCTACATGTGGAAATGTCTGGAACTCGGCCTAGAGCAGAATAGATTTTCAAATCTGTGTTAGTGCCTTTCCTCCTCTTCTCAGGACTTAAAGCTTGTTAATAAATTCATGTAGAGTAGAGGAATTTCCGATTCAGTTAAATGGGGGTAGACAGCTGTGTTGAATGAAGCCAGGTATATTGAGCATCTGTTATCTATCTGTCTGTCTATCTACCTGTCTATCTGCATGCCAACGTTTCTCCTGTCTCCTTGTGGTGGGAACACTCCACACTTCTTGGGAACCTTTAACTGATTCTGGGGGGGCTTTTGTGTGGTTCTACCTACCTGCCCCTGGGCAGGTATATGACCCAAGCAATGAAATCTGAATCTGTTTGAGGGATTGTCATAGACCCTGGGGTGAGAAGATCTTCTCTGGCTTCTTGAGTTGTAAGCACAAGGAAAATTAGGGTCAGGGGCGCTGTTATTCTGCTGTAGAGAAAATTCACTGGACATTATTAGCATTAGTAAAGAGAGAAGCAAAGTCCTAGGGTCATCTTTTAAACACCTGGATCTAAGACTATTTCTACCCATCACCTCCAAATTGGTGAACCAATCAATTTTGTTTTGTTTTGTTTGAGGTAGTGGGTGAGGATTTAGTTGTGATCACCTACAGTCAAGAATGCTCTGTAAAAACCTGAAAGGTCAGGAAGTGTGGACATTTAAGAGTGACCAGATGAACCCCCAAGGTCTTGTAGACCTTAAAAGATAGAAATCATATAGGTTGAAAATAGGAATGATTTGGCTAATGGTAATTGTATTGCCTGAATGCATGTATGTTAGTCATTTTATCTGAACTAATAAAGATGAGAATATGGCAAATCAGATTCCTTGCACACTAAAAAAAAAAAAATCCTAGTAAGGACACTGAGGAGTAGTCTGTCTGTTATGTGGCAAATACCATTTAATTTATAAGATCAGGTTCTCAAATTGCATTATAATGACCATCAGCATCGACTCAGCTCTTTATACATTCATATCCTCACTGGGTCCTCTTAACAACTTTAAGAGATAGATATTATTCTTACCCCAATTTTAAGAATAGGAAATGCAAGTGGTTTTCCTAATGGAGACCAGCAAGTCAGTGATAGAACTAAAATTCTAACTTGAGTCTTAAGACTTTAAGTTCTTTCCCAAATCCCTTGAGAATTCTAAGCACTACCACTCCCACCCTCAAACATACACACACACACACACACACACACAGACTTAAACTGGATAAGATCTTGGGTTTACTGTCAGTCATTTCATTGAGAAAGAAATTCACATTTTTAAAAAATTTTAATTTTTTAAAGATTTTATTTTTAAGTAATCTCTACATTCAGTGTGGGGCTTGAACTTACAACCCCAAGATCAAGAGTTGCATGCTCTACCAACTGAGGCTAGCCAGGGACCCCATCACATTTTTTTTTAAAAAAAGAAAAGTATAGTCTTTTGGACTGCAGTGGAACCAGTTGGAACAGAGAATGGTGGCTTTTTGTGTGAAGAGTAGGGGCAAGTATATATTCAAGCTTTTCCTCTTAAATATATGCATTTCTGTTTTCTCTTGATAACTCACAGGAATACATTCTGGGGAGATGTCAGAGCAGAACAACCATACTTTTACTTGTGATAGTAAGGCTAGTAGGCTAAAGCAGATTAATTTAGTATTTTGTCTGGGTGAAATGTTCTTATTTATGATTTTGGAAGGTATCTCAGTGTTAACGAGCCGGTATGTAATGGAAGATCTCATGCCAGAGTTTAAATCACTTATTGCTTCTCAGACTCTGATTGCAAGTGCCTAAAATTGATTCTGGTAAAGTGCAATCTGGTACATGTCTACTTTCTGGGCTTGCTAAATGGATGATTTCCTAATTCTTTAATCTTTGATAAAAGTCCACCACTAAAAACATTCATGTACACCACAAGAATTACTAATAAGCTTAGTTGAATCATGCCAGGATAATTTTAGTTAACAGGTAAGTCAATATTTCTTTTACAAGTATAGTGAAATAGTGTTTACACAACTGGTGGGCTATTATGGACTTATTTAACTTGTTTGAAAGAGTATAGAGCCCATTATTTGCCCTGCTCATTTTACATTCATGATTTAATCAGGCTTATGCTGAATTTCTTAACTTCCTTTCACCAACAAAATCTAATTAATTGAGAAGGGAGGAGGATTTAAGAATAAAGATCTATTTTCTTTCAGAATTATTTATTTTGCAAGAAAGCATTAGTTCAGCTAGTTCATTACTTTGAAATAGCCTGTTATACAAAATCAAGTGGATCTGTCTTTGATATTATCCAACGTAAAGAAACCTTTAAATATATCCACATGTTCACAACATGCTAAAAGAAAGGACAGTGCTATATTATCGATTCTTTAGCTCATTTTGATCCTCTTGTCTTATTTCATGTATGATAATGAACATGGTTCTACTGGTATGTGGTGGGCTTCCTGAGAACATATGTCCAATCAAACTCACATGTGAAACAGGGGGAGGTTTTCTTTTCAAACGAAGAGTAAAATAAATGAGAAAAAGATAACAAAATACTTCAAATTAAATGATCTTACTACTTATTCACACACTTTATTTAATTCTGCCAAATATTACCTTAACATCTGGACAAACTTTTCCATATGCCCAATATGATGGATCCTTTCCTGGTCTTTTTAGAAGTATACTTTTTGGATTTTTAACCATCTACCGTGTCCACATGCTCATATTTAAATGGCAGGGCTCAGACAGAGCATAGGTCTTACTCCAAAATGATGAGGTGCTAATAGGTTCCTATTCCCAGAACTGCTTCCCCCAAGGCCTGTTGCTGGAGTATATACAGATCTACAACTCCTCATCTGCAATTCTGAAATCCCAAGAGCTCTGCAAAGAGAAAGGTTTTCTGAAACAAATTTGGTGGCACAATCTGAACCTAATGGATGCAAGTCTGTCTTTCTTACATTTCCTGTTACTCTTCACTCAGTTTGCCCAGAAATATTGATGTCCTTGATTGCAGGGTGCTAACCGGGCTTCCACTGGGAGTTTTATGTAATATATGGGGTTTAGTTTTTAAATCTTCCAAAATTCTGCATTTGGCGACCTCTCTGACGTTTTTGGCAAAGGGATTATGGACCTATATGTATTTATATTTGGAATATTTATTTCATAAACAATTTTCAGAGGAAAAAGAAAGACAAAAAAGGCATGTGAGAACCCGTACCATCAAGAACAAGACTCAGAGGAGAAAGGAAGTCGCTCAGGGGAGTGAGTGGCCCTCACTGACCACATTGCCCTTTGCAGGGTATCGGGCAGAACCTCCTGTCTCTGCTCTGGGCGAGTATTTGGGAAATGGCTAGTAGAAAACATTCTATATATTAGGAGTTAGCTCTCTCAAACACTGGAGAATAAATAACAGTTGGTAAGCATATTTCAGGAAAGCAAAACCAGAGATGTTAGAAATAGTAAAAGGAGAAGAAATTGTAGAGCTTACCTAGAAGAACAAATTTATGGATTTGCAGGATTTGTAAAGTAAAATAAATACAGAGAACGCTGTTTCCCCAAAATGCTTTATTTTGATAAGTCTGGTGTATTTTAATTGAGTATGCATAGTAGCATTTCACTGCAATTACAATCTCATAAAGCAGGGCAAAATATATTGCACAAACATTGTGGTTCAACTAAATGAGTCATAATAAAACATTGTCCAGATTGCTGCAATTAAAATTTACAGAAACCTTTTGTTGAGTGTTGTTAGGTTTGTGGATTAATAAAATGAGCCTGTTTGTTTTAATTTTTCTTTAACGAGGACTAACATTTTGATTTTAAGTTTCATAGATTTTTCTTCTTTTGCATAGATTTTAGATTGGTACTTGGCAGAAAGAAGTCTCACTGCACTTTCAAGAAATATATATTTTCTAAAAGACGATCCCCTTCATTTCCTTATTAACCTTCACTCTCCTTTGCTTACAGTCTCTCTGTTTTTCCCACTCCCATTTTCTCCCTAACTGCCGGCCAGGATTGCTGGGAGTGGGCAGAATAGCATGAGGGTCATTAGTTGGGTCACCTACGAGAAGGGCAGCGGCACAGTGTGGGGTTTGGATTCTCAGAGACCAGGGTTCAAATCTCTGTTCTGTCATTTACAACCTGTGGGACTTGGAGCAAGTTCATCCCTGAGGACCAGTTTCTTTATCTGCAAGGTGAGGACAAATAAATAGTATCTACCAAATTTGTACAACTGTTAGTAGAACGAGGGCTAATGCATTACAGAGCTTTGCATGCAGTGAGCACTTAATATATTGTAACAATAAGGGACTTTCCATGGTTGGAAAGTAAGAGTTTCTGAACTCTTAGGAGTTTTCTCCTCACGAAAGTCTGTTCAACTCTGTAGAGATGGTAGGATAGAAAGTGGCAAATAGGTCTTTCACTTTTTTTTTTCTTTTGCTAATGACATGAGTACTTTGAATGTGGTTTCACATGAGAGTAGAACATATCGTGAAATTTTGAGTTCACCTTGGTTAGGAATATTTGCTAGTGAAACTCTGAATTACATTTAGTGTACCTGTTTTCAGTTTTAGTAAAGCCTCAGTTCCTAGTTTTAATTAGAATGTATTTAATCAAAAGCAACTCTTGCATATGGGATAGATGCCCAGCACTGGGAATGGGGGATAAATACATATGGCACCTGCTTTCAAGTAATTTACCATTAAGTTGAGAAGACAGACATGGAAAACAGATCATTAAAATGCAGGATGTAATATCCAGGGACAAAAAAAATGCAGTTAGGGTAAAAAGGAGGGGCAACTAAGTTTGCCTTGGAGAAAGGCTTCACAGACAAATTCCCACCAGGAATTTGTTAAGTGAAGAGGAGCAGAAAGATATCCTTGGGAGTTGGATGGGGATAAAATGTAATCTTTAGATGATGGTTACGGTGGTCTAGCTTAGGGTGAACACATGTGAGACTTGGGAGACTGGCATAAGGTAAAGCTGGAGAGATCCACCAACGCAGGGGGTTTGTGAGAGGAGGGTGCTAAATGCCATCTTAGTAAGCTCGGGCTTGATCCTGGTGCAACCAGGGGCCCAGGCAGCTTACTGCAGGGGAATGACATCGTCATATTTCATCTTTGGGAAAAGAGAATGTTAGTGTCTACACAGGGCACTGTTGGAGAAGTCAGAGATGAGTGGTAGAAGCAGGCATTGGGAGTTACCACTGATTGGAGTATGCAGATTTGAGCAGGAGGCAACAGTCAGTATATAGTAGTAGACATGGGAGGAGGCAGGGGTTAGATTTCTGGGATATTTCTGGGGCAGAATTGGTAGAACTTGATGATTGTGGTAACTCCAGGGAACAGAACAGCCGTAACATCTCTGTTGTCACTAACCTGGGAGATTGGGTAGATGGTGATTGTTTACTGCAAAATACTGTTACCATTCTTGAGTCCTTATTTGTGCTGGGTGCTGGGCTAAGTGACTTAAACACATTCTTTTTCTCATTTATTCCTCTCAACCTGTAGGGTAAATATTATTACCCTCTTAAACAAATAAAGAAAATGAGGCTCAGAGAAACTAAATAACTTTCCAGAGTCACTCTGCCAATAAGTGGCAGAGTTGACATTGAATTTGTGGTCTACTGGACTCTGGAGCCATGCTTCTGAGCCCTGGAAAGGGAGTGGGCTTTGAAAAGAAGATCGTAAATTTAACTCTGGATATGTTGAGTTTGCAGTTGAGAGAAGTTCCCAAAATCATGCCAGGGTCTATAACGTGTACTTTTGCAGCTTCAAATCTTTCTTGATGTGGACTTTTTGATTTGAGCCGGACATAAATTCTTGATCACAGGCTTGATGCAATGGCCTCTCTATATTGCTTTCTCCCAGTGATAGACTGGATGCAGGGCTCTAAAAACCAAAAACTCAGGAACTGTGTATCCTAATCAATTACGGTGGCAAATATTTTTGGTAAATTTTTTCTGAAGTTCTTTATTGTACTTAAGCTTTTCCAGTCACACTGTGACTGAAATTTGATGCATTTTGAAGGTATAATGTACCCCCCCTGGATTTTTTTGATGGTACTGAGCTTCATATATTACCGTAGTAATCTGTTTTAATATTTATTTTTATAAAATGTCTTTCTTCTTAATCCTTTTTATATTGTGGTCATAATATAGTTTCCTAAGGCATTCTATAAATGTTTGGTGAGTCAGTTACCAGAGGAGTACAAGAGGTGTAGTGAAGGACCTATTCTTTAGGAGGTTTACTTGGGCAGCCAGGCGGGGGGCTCACTGAGGGGAGAAGGTGGCAGAAGGACCACTGGCTCAGTGTATATTCACTGAGCACTCTTCTGTGCCAGTATACCAACTAGAATGCAAAAATAGAGAAGTTTCCAAGCTGACCGGGAGAAAAGTGGTGCTATTTGAAAATGAGCAGATTTGGGGAAGAGTCCAGATTTGGATGTGTTGAGCTTGAGTGGCCCAAGCCTCAGTTGGGTATTCAGGCTGGTGCTTCAGAGAGAAGGCAGGGGTAGATGTCTTACGTTTGGGAATTCAGTTCGTGAGGTGGTCGTGGTTGATACTGTCATTGAAAGATGACGGATATAAGTGTGGGAACTGATGAAATGATGGACAAAGAGACTGTAGATAAACATCTAAACTTTGTTGAGCACTAACTACTCATCAGGAACTGTTCTAAGCATTTTTAGATATTATCTCATTTAATCCTCCTAACAACCCAACGAGAGAGGTACTGTTAACATCCCCACTTTATAGAAACCCCCATTTCAGAGTTGAAGGAACTGAGGCCCAAGATCACACAGTAGAAAGTGTTAGATCTGGGATTTGACCGCAAGCAGGCTATTGTTAGGCCCTACTTTATGCTGCTTCCCAGACGGAAGGAAAAGAGAAAACAAATCTGAGGACTAGCAACACTTAGAGGTGAAGTCAGGAAGAGGAGTTGGCAGAAACCAAGAAGGAGTGGTTAAAAGAAGACACAGGAAGGAAGCCCAGAGAGGCTGTGGCTGGGATGGTGGGGAGGCGCATCGTCAGATACTATGGGCATTTTTGTCTGTTGACAGGTACATCATAGTTGGCATGAGCAGGCGTCAGTGGGACACTAAGGCTTCATCTACATGGTTTGAAACAAGGTTTTCTTCAGTTACTTAACCAGGAAGAATATTCAGAGTAAATATAGCTATAAAGCAACTAGTACCTGGTTGGTTGATAATAGTCTGTAGCTACATTTAAATACCCCTAGTTTTTCAACATCAAGACTAATTACTAATCGATGGAAATTGGGTATAAGTACACCCTCTAATAATTTTGAAAACTTGGAGGGATAATTTATTTGAGGGAAAGAAAAGTATGAGTCATGTGTTTTGCTGAAAAGAAAAAGAGATGCATTTAATAATTTAGGGCACGAACAGAAAAGAAAACTGCAACAGGAATTGGGTTTAACAAAATTATGTCAAATTAAGCATATGCCTGAGGGAAAGTTACAAATGACTTCCAATTATTATTTCAGTATTTTAATGAATAAATTTGTAATTCCAAAACCACCTCCCTCAAGACTATCCTCTTAATGCAATTCAGTAAGAATTTATTAGCCACTATTAGGGACTCAAGTATGCTAGGCACGGAGTGCTATAAAAGGGACAATTATTTATTTGTTGAATAAATATTTATTGAGAACTTACTCTGGGCTTGGCACTGTGTTTGGCACTGAACATACAATGCAGAGTAGAACAGAAATCTGGCCTCCTGAAGCTAGTGGTCTAGTGGGAGTCAAGGACAATGATTAAAAACAGACACACACAAATATTTGTTTACAAACTGACCTGAGTGTCATGAATGATCTTTTTGAGAAAAAAGATTTACCAGTGAAAGAATAAAATAAAATCTTATGCAAAAATGAGCTACATTCCTTAGAATGATTTTTATACCATTAATTTGCTTAGCAGTCCTTCTCATGGACAGATGAAGTGAACACCAAACATTAACACAATTATTATGTTTCTCAATTAGTGGGGGTACAGTTTTACTTTTTATCTGCCTTTTTTATTAGGCATGTTTTTTCTCTTTCTTTTTATTTTTCCATTGCTCATGAAGCTGTAAAATTGTGGTGGTGGCTTGTTGGTTGCAAGTTTATTCTAGCAGCAAGTGGACAAAGAAAATGGAGCAAGGGATCATACTGATAAATGGGGTTTTTACACCTTAATTTTGAGGCTGCTTTGAGCGTTGTAAAAGGTGGGCGTGTTGTCTTCAGCATGGAGACAGGTAGCTATGTTGAGTAGCTGAATTTCCTTAGATACTTACTAAGTTGAAATCTTTCAAGAATAAGAACAGTGTTTTCTACAGAGTGTTAAAAAATCTTGAGTGACCACTCTAGTGCCCCTTCACCTCAGGCAGTCAATTATTTTTTAAAAGATTTTATTTATTTATTTGACAGAGATAGACACAGTGAGAGAGGGAACACAAGCAGGGGGAGTGGGAGAGGGAGAAGCAGGCTTCCTGCCAAGCAGGGAGCCTGATGTGGGGCTCGATCCCAGGACCCTGGGATCGTGACCTGAGCCGAAGGCAGACGCTTAACGACCGAGCCACCCAGGCGCCCCTCAGACAATTTTTAATTGACACAAATGTTGACTTCTAATGTTTTGTACTGTGGATTTGTCTATATATAAGATGTCGAAAAGGTTGTATTTTTCCATGAAATTCAAAACATTTGACAACATGCTTTTATTCCATTTCCAAATGCTTTTCAACCTTCACACCGAGAGCCTGTGCTCGTAACCCAAAACAGAACATGTGGCAAAAATCTGGCAAGTCTTCTTTCAGAGGAATAGGTGTATTAGTTACAAAGAAAAAAAAAGTGAATATCACAGACCTTGGAAATGGAGAGAAATCCAAAAGAAGGGACCACTTTGAAAAGAAAAAAAAGAAACAATTTAGTTTATTATAAAGTGCAAATGGAAAATGGAATTAATATAATTTTTAAAATTAATTTGTCTTTCCTTAGAAACTGTTGAAGTAGGTAAAATTTTTCACCAAAAGCCATTTAAAATGTAAAATTTTTGTTTATTTTACATAATGTGGGTAAGACAACAGAAATAATTTAAAGATGTATGCAGAAGAGTATTAGAAAGAGCATGTCCTTAATTGGTAAATTTAGAATAGTGAAAGAAAACATTTATTCTAATAATAATATTTAGTTAATACTTCTGGCTAGTAGAACAGAGGAATCTTATGCCAGTTTATTGGCCAGAGCTCTAGGATAGCATTTTTTATAAGGATCAGAATTTTTTGAAGTACTAGAGGATAATAAAAACAAAAACCAAATATGAAAATCCAAAATAAATGTCGTTAATAAAGAACTTGTGAGGGAATTTCACATATTCTGTGACTTCTTTCCCTCTTGGCTATTTTGCCGAGGTTCTAGGAAGAAGAAATAGATTGTTTCATTCTGTTGAAAACTCTACTGAAAGAAGGGAAGCTGCTCCCTGACTTTTAACTTAAATTCTTGTACATATTAATTATCATTCCAAAAAGGGGCTGCTTTGCGAAGAGTCACTGTTACCCCCAAAGAGAAGCAAGAATGGTAATGCTTGGAAGAAAAAGAGTAGCAGCATATTGCTAAGGCTTAAATTCTAGTTTGATGTATAAACTAAACTTAGTGAGGTACTATAAAAGGAATGTGTTTGCCTCGTGGGTTATATATATTTATGTATGTATATGTATACACAGACACAAATACAGACCCAGACACACACACACACGCACACGCACACCCACACCCCACACACAGACTATTGGATGCTAAAGGACCAACTGTTACGTGTGCTGTAATAGATTTTGTTTCATAAGCAAGTTCTTAAAATTTAAAATTGATCTACGTAAGTGCCAAAAGCCTTAAGGCTTTCATTATATTTAGGAGGTTAATTACCATCTTTTCTTGGCCTAGGAAAACTACCCCTTCATCATTTTCACTTATTCACCCAATAGTTATTGAGTGCCTGCTAGGGCGAGCTGTTGTTCTTGGTTGTCGAGACATAGCAAACAAACACAACAGACAAACATTCTCGCCCTTTACATTCCAGAGCGTTTACATTCTAGAGAGATAGACAACTGACAAATAAGATAACTAAAATATATAGGCTAGCAGGAGGTAATTAGCTAAAATGAAGCAGGGATGGGGAGCTAGGAAGTGTGTGAGCAAGGAGGGTGAATGCAGTTTTAAGGTAGAATGACCAGGGCAGGGCTCGCGGAGAGGTGACATCTGAGCACCATGCTGAAGGAAGTAGAGGAGTGGGACTCGCAGACATCTGCACGGAGGACCTCTCCAGGCAGAAGTAACAAAGGCCAAGGCCCATGAGCCGGCAGGAGCAGGCCTGCCATGATTGAGGGGCAGCAGGTGACCAGAGCAGGGAGAGTGCACCGAGAAGGGAAGGGCCATTGCAAGGACCCTGGATTTTACTCAAAGAGAGGTGCGAGCCGCTGGAGGGTTTGAGCAGAGAAGCACGTTGGTGTCATTTCCATTTAGAAGAATGATTCCGTCGGCTAGGTGGGGAATAGATGATTTATGAAGAGGGCTAAGTGAAAAGGACAGGCTGTTGTAATCCAAGTGATGGCTTGGGCCAGTGTGGTAGCAGGGAGGTGATGACAAGTGACTGGATTAGGGGTTGGATTCTGGATATGTTCTGAGACTAGAGCTGACAGAACTTACTGATGGATTGGATGTGGGGCTTGTGAGAAGGAGGGAGGAATCAAGGAAGAATGTAAGGTTTTTGACCTGAGCAACTGGACGGATTGAAGTTGCCATTGATTGAGATGGGGAGGCTGTGGGAAGAAAAGGTTTGGGGGGACGGAGAAGGTTGGAATTGAACATGTTAATTTTGAGAGCATATTATATGTCTAAATGGAAATACTGAATATGTAGCTGAATATATTATGTCTGGCATTCAGAGACTCTAGGCTGGAAACTTAAAATTGATAGTAGTCAGAATATAGGAGGTATTACAAGCCACAAGAATTTTTGAGATCATTAAGGGGGTGAGTGCAGATAGAAAAGAGAAGGAGATCCATGGCCTGAGCCTGAAATACTCTGAAGTCTACCCTATAACAGGTCAACTGTCAAGGTTGGGGCACAGAAACATTCCCAGTGAAGTCTAGGAAAAGTGGTCAGCGAGGGAGGAGGAAAATCAGGAGAAAGATGTGTGCTGGGAGCCAAGAGAAAACATTTCAGGAGGAAATGCGTGATTAACAGTAAAATATGTCCTAGTAGACTTACAAAGAAGGAGAACTGTCTATTGGGTTCAGCATGGTGCAGGTCATTAATAATTTTAATAAGAGCAATCTTGATGGAGTGATAGGAACAGAGTCTACTTGGCATGATTCATTTAACCTTTTTGAAATAACAATAGAAGTAATTTAATCTGCTTGAAAATATCTGAGATAAATAGCACACTCAAAAAAATATTCTCTTTGCAACAGACCAAAAACACACTTTTAGATACCGAGACAAAAAACAAGTGACTTTTATTTAACACCTATTGCTGCCAGGCACTGTGCAGAAGTGCTCGACAGGCCTGAATTTATCTGACTTTCACAATAGATCTGTGAATTCAGTGCCATTATCTCCATTTTATGGGAGGAAATTGAAGTTTGCAAAGGTTAAGGGGCTTTTTCTAAAGTCATACGACAAGTAAGTGATGGAGCCGGGGTGTTGAAAGTATTTTCATATTTCTTTTAAGGTGAACAATTATTTGTTTCCAAAACTTGTTTTTAGAAATTAATGGCTTCATTCTTTAAAAACTGTCATTCCTTCATTTTGTTCATTGCATGTATTTTATATGTCTTTATTTTCCAAATATGCAGCACTTCTACAATATTGAAAATTTATAGCCAGTTGCTTTAATAGTTGTTTGCTTTTTTTTTTTTTTGGTGCAGAAAATTACCCCAAAATGTTCCAACTTAATGAATTAGATTTACATGGTCAATCATGTTAAAATGTTATTAAAGAGAATGAAGCTCTCTAGAATGATTTCTATAGAAGTGTGCTGTGTAGAAGTTTGTTTGGAGGAACTTGATTAAATTTTGAAAGTACATTCTTAAAATAATGATATGGAGAATCATCGAGCTTTTTTAACATGCTATTTCATGTTCACAAGCGCTCTGTGAGGTGGATGTTGTCATCATATACATTTTACAGATGGGGAACCAGAGGTTTGGAGAAGTGGAGTAAATTGCCCAGTCACAGGGTTAGTAAGTGGTGGAGAAAGGACTGACCCCACGTCCTCTGAAATTACATTCCATGCTCTTTCCACTACAACATGCATACAAATTTAGTTAATTCCAAAGAACGGCTTGAAATATTATCTTTCCTCATCTGTGTAAAATTGATTACCCTCATCTGATGCACCATTGTAACTCTAACAGCTGGTGCAACTGGGGCCCGAAATTTTAGGAAGCACGTATACATTTTTTAATTAGACAAATTTTCTCTGGGAAATACGTCATTGGTTTTTTTTTTTTTTTTTCTCTATTAGGATTGGTTCTACCCAACCCTACAGAAGAAACAAACAGTATTACTGTTTACTTGGTTATCCTTTTCATAGTTGCTGATCTTTTTTGAGGATGTAGCTGGGATTGGAGTTGGTAGAGAACTGCCTTGGACACAGAATTATGCCATGGATTCTGGAGCCTGCCTTGAAATGGGCCAGAGAGTATGTACTGTTTTTCTAGAACGAGTCTTACAACTTCGCATTGCCCCTGCCGCCTCAACCTCACGTTGCATTCACAACAAAAGTGTTGGTTTCTTTCAATGAGCACACTCTTCCCACTTCTACTTTTGAGCTTCCTTAGTCAAGCTTCCAGACCAGAATGGTGTATTAAAAAGGCAACTCTGATAACCCACTTGTGTGCTTACAGTTCTTCAATGACTCTCCCTTATATTTAATATAAAATACACACCCGTTTCTATAGCCTACAGGGCCTGACATGACTTGGCCCTTGCCCTACTCTCCAGCCTCAGACAGCACCATCTCCCCTCAGGCCATTGTGCTCCAGCCCCGAGGCTTTCTTGAAGCTCCTTCAAGTTTTTTCTAAACTCAAGACTCGCATAATACTATTTAATAATACTACTAGATAATAATCTAATAATACTAGAACATTCTCTCCTTTATTGTCAGTGTAGGTGCTACCACTTTAGAGATCCTCTTTGACCACCCAATCAA
Organism: Callorhinus ursinus; assembly: GCF_003265705.2. Lineage (NCBI taxonomy): Eukaryota > Metazoa > Chordata > Mammalia > Carnivora > Otariidae > Callorhinus > Callorhinus ursinus. Next base: position 33,766,126 of record NW_027397076.1, read on the forward strand.
AGTTTGACCCCTTGTTATCATTTCTCTAATTACCTTGTGCTTTTCCTTTGAAGTACTTATAACAATTTAGGGTTACATTGTGTTTGTATGTTTGTCTAATATCACGTTTCCCCCACGTGGACGTAAGCCTCATGAGCATAGTTTCTGTACCTGCTTTTTTTTCACTATTGCCTGGCTTATCGTAGTTATGCAATATAATTTCTTGAATAAATGAATGCCCTTTCACAAACTTCTTGGCCTGGAGTGCCACAAAAAATGGTAAAATTTCTTTTGCACCGATAGCCTGAGCACAACGACGATATTATCCCTGGAGCGCAGATAGGAGGTACGTGTATGGAGTCAATAACGGTAACGACGTTTTAGGGACAGTTATGCTCACTCTATTTTCCTGCTGGATCTCATTGACTGCCTTAAAAGCAAGTGATAGGGAAAGAGCTCAGAAGGATTGGGTTAGACTTCATAACCTACTCTATATCTAGTCTTCTCCTTTGGAGAACATCATACAATCAAGAAGCTGGGGTGTGTATCAGTGTGGGTTTCTTTTAAAGAGGATGAATATTCATATCAAATTTTATATCACTTTGATGGGGGTAGGTAAAGATAAAAGTCAACTATCCTCTATTTTCTCTAAATTCAGAAATACTCTTTTTCTGTCCTCCCAGGAAACAGGACTGGGAGCGGAGAGTGGGTAAAACTATTGTTTTAGCTCCCTCTGCTGGTGGTGAGTGATGCTTTTAGTGGAAGGCGTGTAGAGAGTGCAAGTATTGCTAGAAGGCAGGGATGGAACTCCTTTACCAATTGCTGCTGCGCTCCCTGTGGAATAGGGAGGAAGCACACGTGCTCTTTTTAAAAACAATTTTAACAGCCATGTTGAGATACAGTTTGCATGTCGCAAAGCTCACCTGTTAAAAGTGTGTCATTCAATAGTTTTTTAGCATATTTGTGCAACTGCACAACCATCGTCATAATCTAATTTTAAAACATTTTCACCTCCCCCTAAGTAAACCTTCCATCCATTATCCATCATTCCTCGTTTCTCACTCCACTCCCTCCTGCCCCTAGCATCCTGGCAACCACTAACCTTCTTTGTGTCTCTATAAATTTACCTATTTTGGACATTTTGTATAGATGGGATCGTATTATTATGTGGTCTTTTGCAATTGCCTTATTTCACTTAGCATACTGTTTTTGAGGTTCGTCATATTATAGCATGCACGGATCAATACCTCATTGCTTTTTATTGCTAAACTATATTCCATTTTATAGACATACCACATTTTGTTGATCTTTTCATTAATTGATGGACATTTGGGTTGTTGTCTACACTTTTTTTGCAACTATAAACGATGCTACTACGAACATTAGTGTACAAGTAGTTTTTATGTGGGCACATGCTTTCAATTCTATTGTGTGTATACTTAAGAGGAGAATTGCTGGATCATATCTGTATTCAACATTTGAGGAACTGCCAAATTACTTTCCAAAGTGGGTGCTCTGTTTTACATTCTCACACGCATGCTCTTTCAGATAGATTTGAAAAGTAGTACTTTAGAGAAAGAGAACTGAAATTTAATAAATATGACTTATCACTTATTCTTCTGTTTTACTTAAGTATTTTTACTTTGCCTTCATTTGCTTTTTTATTGTTGCTCACTTTATCTCTTTTTCTCCATTACTACTATGAAATCCCTTTAATTTTCTCTCCTATAAAGATGGGTGATGAAATGATTCCTAAGCTTCCACTCAGCTCAAAAATATTAGGTGACAATGAAAAACCAAAATATTGTCTTGATCGCTAGCTTCCTCAATGACATTGCTATAAGACTCCTTCTGGGAAGTGGCTTCGAGTGTTGACTCTAGAGTCAGCCTATCTGAGTTTAGATCCTTGGTCCACCACTTTCTCATTGGGCAAAGACCTAATTTTCTTTTTCGTCTTTTTTTTTTTTAAGATTTTATTTCTTTGAGAGAGAGAGAGCGTGTATGAGCAGGGGGAGGGGCAGATGGAGAAGGACAAACAGAACCCCCCCCCCGCCCACCCCCCAAGCAGGGAGCCCGCCGCCGCCGTGGGGCTAAATCCCAGGACCCTGAGATCATGATCTGAACTGAAGTCAGATGCTTAACTCACTGAACCACCCATGTGCCCCAAAGGCTTAATTTTCTAAGTCTTATGTGTAAAATGAAAATAATAATAGTGGTAATCTAATGGGATTGTTATGGAGACTAAATGAGACAAAGTGCTTCACACAGTGCCAGGTTTATATGCAAGGAGCTCTCAGTAAATAAAGATAAAGAAAGATACTCAGAGAACAATGTCATAGCTCCCAAGTATGTAAAGATTCTTGAGTGTAACTGAGGAGACAAGGCCTGTGTTTATGAAAGCCTTGAACGTTTTGTATGCAAAGGTAGGAGAGGAGAATGGAGAACCTGCTGGCCTTTTCTCTAGGCAGGAATGGGGGGGTGGGAGTGGGAGGCAGCACTAAGGGAGGACCGTGGTCCCTTCTGATATTTCCAGGAGGCTCAAAATCTGTGAATAGTCCATAATCTTCTAGATTTTGAGCTCTGCCAGCTTCTCCGAGACTATGAAGACAGAGGAGGTAGAAAGTGGCTCGTGCTTTGAGGTTCATGCCCTACTCGCTGAGAAATTCCCACTTGATCTCTAGAACTTGCAAGATAGAGTTGGGATCAGATGTGAAATGAGGGCGCTTCTGTCATTTTTACGTGGATGCTCATAATTGAGGATGATGCCTCAAGATTTCCCCTCAGTTCTGCCCTCTTCTCTGGCTACATTCTCTTACCCCTCAATTCCTCTCTGCTTGCTTCCCACCTCCCCAAATACCCAGCCCCGTATGTATGATGTGAGATATACTCTTCCTATGCCTATGAGCTCTGGTTGGATTCATTATCTAGTGTCGTACTACAGAGTTGAGGTCAAATTTTAGCTCTTCATTCTTACCCATACATTTAAATTGAAACTCTGAATTCTAAATCAAGAAGCTGAATCTCCAATATGGGAGCCAATTGAAAAAATTGTATGGGCATTTATGAATTGGACTATTTTTATGGCTTCAAATATGTTACATTTACTCTTAGGAACTTGAAAGTTATAAACCGCAACTCCAGTTTGCTACTGTGAATAAGATGATAATCAAAGAATTTTTTACAGTTGCACCCAAAACCATAAGATACCTAGGAATAAATCTAACCAAAGAGGCAAAGGATCTGTACTCAGAAAACTCTAAAATACCCATGAAAGAAATTGAGGAAGACACAAAGAAATGGAAAAACGTTCCATGCTCATGGATTGGAAGAAGAGATACTGTGAAGATGTCAATGCTACCTAGAGCAATCTACACATTCAATGCAATCCCCATCAAAATACCATCCACTTTTTTCAAAGAAATGGAACAAATAATCCTAAAATTTGTATGGAACCAGAAAAGACCCCGAATAGCTAGAGGAATGTTGAAAAAGAAAAGCAAAGCTGGTGGCATCACAATTCTGGACTTCCAGCTCTATTACAAAGCTGTCATCATCAAGACAGTATGGTACTGGCACAAAAACAGACACAGAGATCAATGGAACAGAATAGAGAGCCCAGAAATGGACCCTCAACTCTATGGTCAACTAATCTTTGACAAAGCAGGAAAGAATGTCCAATGGAAAAAAGACAGTCTCTTCAACAAATGGTGTTGGGAAAATTGGACAGCCACATGCAGAAGCATGAAATTGGACCATTTCCTTACACCACACACAAAAATAGACTCAAAATGGTTGAAAGACCTAAATGTGAGACAGGAGTCCATCAAAATCCTAAAGGAGAACACAGGCAGCAACCTCTTCGACCTCAGCCACAGCAACTTCTTCCTAGAAACATTGCCAAAGGCAAGGGAAGCAAGGGCAAAAATGAACTATTGGGATTTCATCAAGATAAAAAACTTTTGGACAGCAAAAGAAACAGTCCACAAAACCAAAAGACAACCAACAGAATGGGAGAAGATATTTGCAAATGACACATCAGATAAAGGGCTAGTATCCAAAATCTATAAAGAACTTATCAAACTCAACACCCAAAGAACAAATGATCCAATCAAGAAATGGGCAGAAGACATGAACAGACATTTTTCCAAAGAAGACATCCAAATGGCCAACAGACACATGAAAAAGTGCTCAACATCGCTCGGCATCGGGGAAATCCAAATCAAAACCTCAATGAGATACCACCTCACACCAGTCAGAATGGCTAAAATTAACAAGTCAGGAAGCGACAGATGTTGGCAGGGATGCGGAGAAAGGGGAACCCTCCTACACTGTTGGTGGGAATGCAAGCTGGTGCTTGCACCAGCTGTTTATAGCAGCAATGTCCACAATAGCCAAACTGTGGAAAGAGCCAAGATGTCCATCGACAGATGAATGGATAAAGAAGATGTGGTATACATATACAATGGAATATTATGCAGCCATCAAAAGGAATGAGATCTTGCCATTTGCAACAACATGGATGGAACTGGAGGGTGTTATGCTGAGTGAAATAAGTCAATCAGAGAAAGACATGTATCATATGACCTCGCTGATATGAGGAATTCTTAATCTCAGGAAACAAACTGAGGATTGCTGGAGTGGGGGTGGGGTGGGAGGGATGGGGTGGCTGGGTGATAGACATTGGGGAGGGTATGTGCTATGATGAGTGCTGTGAATTGTGCAATACTGTTGAATCACAGATCTGTACTTCTGAAACAAATAATGCAATATATGTTCAGAAAAAAAAAGAAGAAGATAGCAGGAGGGGAAGAATGAAGGGGGGGAAATCGGAGGGGGAGACGAACCATGAGAGAGGATGGACTCTGAAAAACAAACTGAAGGTTCTAGAGGGGAGGGGGTGGGGGGATGGGTTAGCCTGGTGATGGGTATTAAAGAGGACACGTTCTGCGTGGGCACTGGGTGTTATGCACAAAGAATGAATCATGGAACACTACATCAAAAACTAATGATGTAATGTATGGTGATTAACATAACAATAAAAATTTAAAGAAAAAAAGATGATAATCAAAGAATTTATTGTTTTTTTTTTTTTTTCTTTCATGAGGGCTCTTTGGACCTGTAATGCAAGAGGCATTTCAAATTTTGGATTGCCCTTAAAAAGAAAACGCCAAGTATGTTAAATTGTGCACTTAGTTTTTAATGTGGAAGAACACAGTCCAGATTCAATGAATTAACAAAATTCCTCAGCGCTCTAAAGTGTATTTGCAATTAAGACACTGTACTTGCTGTACGCTGGCTGATTCTTTCTCCTGGAAAGCTTTGTTTCTCTGTGAAACCAAAAATCCTGCCATTGATCTGTACTCACAAAACCCTGTTGATTTAAACAGGACTCCCAGAGGTCGAACAACAGCAAAACCAAGAGACTCAATTTACTGAGCTTGGGTTACAGGAAACATATTTAATAGCAGACAGTTCCTGTTTTCATTGTTTTCCATCTAAGTTCCTACAAAATCAGATTGTCTTTAAATAGATGTTGCTGCCATTGGGACAAGGTTCAGTTTCACATCCCTAAAGAAATAAAGAGTTTTGTAAAAATCCACTGTACCTTGGCCTCACATATAATGAGCCTAAGTCAAGCCAGAAGGATCAAGATGGATATCACGCTAAAACAGTGATAGAATAACAACACCAAAGATGTGAAACATATACTTTTTTAGACTTTTTAATGTAGCCCTCAGTAACCAAGAAATGGTTTGCTGGTGGATGGAAGTTAACAGGATTTTCAATTGAGAGTAATCCGTTTTGTCTGTTTTAGAAGAGTAACACAGGTTGGTCTCAACGATTTCTGAGGAGAAAAAGGAGGGGAAATAGTTTGAGAAAACTATCAGCTATGATCGTTCCCACTGTTTGGAAAGATCCTGGGTTTGGCAGGATACTTGGAATTTTGCCTTGACAGAGATGAACTCTGTCCAAACAGCACTAATGCTAATGCTAGTATTAATGATGATGGCTAATATTTATTGAGCACAGAGTGTATGTCACAAGTCCTTTGCTAAGCAACATATATGTGTACAATACCAAACATCATAATGTTGGGATTAAGACCTCCATGCTGAATGGCTGCACAGTATGATGGTTAAGAGAAGGTATAGGGTGTTTGTTGTTCTTCTACCACTAATTTAGTGACCTTAAGTAAATTACTCTCTGAGTCTTAGTTTCTTAATCTGTGAAATAGCACATTAAGGCTCACCTCCTTGGTTTTTGTGGGGATTAAATAATACAGGCCAGCCACAGAGACAGACAGACAACCCTGCAGTTCGAATACAGTGAGATCCGTGGGAGGTAGGTGCACAGCACTGGGAACAACTTGCAGGAGGATTTTCTGCTCTCCCAGGTCTTTGGGGATACAGGACTCCCTCCAGGAGCTGCCCTCTCAGTGGAGGCTTGGGTTATGGATGGGGACATATCAGGAGAAACTCAGGGATGGGTGTGCTAGGTTGGAGGATTCGCGTGTCCTTGGGGAGTTGCCTGTGGCTGCCCAGCTGCAAGGGTGGGGAGGAGGCAGGTTGGGAAACAAGCCCGAAAAGCGAGCACACCCTTTTCCTAAAGGAGTTTGGGGGGCTTTCTAGGGAGTTTGAACTTTCTCCTGAGGTCAGAGGGGAGCCAGTGAAGAGTTTTAAGTGGGAGAGTGACATAATTAGATTCGCTTTCAGTGACATTCACTCTCATTGAGATTAAAGATACTGTGTGAGCAGAGACCCTTTCTTGACCCCACAGTAGGGCAAATCTATGACCTTGACCTTTTTGGTTTTAGGACTGTTGTCAAGTGACAACAAGTATCATCAAGCAAGAATTTGACTCCCGCTGCTTTGATTTCTGTTATACCTCTTATGACTCTGAATAATTTCCTTCTCAAAGTGGGGTGGTTCAGAGGATGGGAAAGGGGCATTTCTGCTCACAGATAAGGCTGTGGCCCATCGTGTGGGCCACACAAGTACATTTTACTTGAGTTGCTTTATTGCCTATACTTAATATTTTAAATATAGCTAAAATTTAGTCTTCAGGTTGAGTTTCAACTGCTTTCTTCTCGATTGCAACCATTTACTGAGAGTTGGTTAGGCAGAGGAAACCATTTTCTAACGTTAATCTAAATAAAACAACAGTAAGGAACATTTGTAGACACTTTGTCTTTTCTTGCTCCCAACCTGGCTGCTTGTTATTTGAGTGAAACACGCAATAAAATCCAATTGCATAGGGGTACCTGGGTGGCTCGGTCGTTAAGCGTCTGCCTTTGGCTCAGGTCATGGATCCAGCCCCACATCAGGCTCCCTGCTCCGCGGGAAGCCTGCTTCTCCCTCTCCCACTCCCCCTGCTTGTGTTCCCTCTCTCGCTGTGTCTCTCCCTGTCAAATAAATAAATAAACTCTTAAAAAAATCCAATTGCACACATAATTTTTTGTGGAGGGGGCCGATGGAAGTCTGTACCTCTGCTCACTCTGAATAGAAAATCGATTTCTGTTTTATTATCACAATCTTACATTCCCCCAAAAGTCTAAGAAAATCATCTTTAAAACAAAATTAGATAACAATGGCTTTCTAGGGCATATTTTATTAAATGAGTAGCAATTACTATTTTATAAAATATGTATTAAAATACTAATATCTGAATAGTTATAAGGTTAAAGTTAGGTAGGACAAAAAATAAAAAAGTCACATTGGGCTGTTTGGATTTCTGGGGAAACAAGCATTTAACATATTGAAATCAAGTAAATACTTATTTAGAACTCCATATGTTCTAGACCTGTGGCAAAATTAGAAAGTTTTAATGTACCCCCAAATAATAACCTATGCCTAGTACCCAAAGGGTAAATAATTATAATTTCATTTCAAGAGAAATTAAATGTTAGAGGATTATGATAAAACTTTTATTGGAAAATTTTAGAATTTCTTAAGAAAGAAAAATATGTATAATGGAAATCAAATATATTTGCTTTGAGTTGTTCATGAAGTGACTTAGCACTCTTGGAGCATTTTATGTTTTACTAACGTTGTTGTTAAATCCCATCTGGTGTTTGTGAAGTCTTTTACTATCCCCTGCTGGGACAGGCAGACATTGGTTTGCATGACTGTGTGTTCCCAAAATATTTTTAAAAAGTATCTAGTGGATTTTTACCAACTGTAGCAGGATGATAGAAGACCACATTTCCATTATGATGCCTTTAGGAATGGAGACAGATGTCATCAGGTCACAAAAGATCCATCAGTTTTACACTGTGTGACATTTGGGGGAGAATGTACATGATTAGTGGTTTTCAAAAGTTGTTTAGAATTCAACATTCTGTGTAGATATTACTTGAAAAATATTTATAGGTTCTGAGTCAGTGAGATGCAATTTATCCCTCCACGGAATTCATTCGACAATGTGTGGAATATTGCCTTGAACCCCTTAGTCATTCCAACATATTCCCTGGAAGTATCATTATTGTCAATAAACAGGTTGTTCTGCCTCCTTGAGTGATTTTTATTGTATGGCGATCACCCTATATTTCTGGAAATCAACAGGATTCTTTGTAGGGAGAGAAAATAATTCAGCAAGAATTTATTGAATCATCTCTATGTTCGAGGCAGTCTTATAGGCATTGGGAGAAATGAAAAACAATCAGACACAATTCCTAATCTCAAACAACTTATGTAGTTTAGGTGGGGAGACAAAAAACAAGGTAAGCTGTTGCAAAAATGGAATATAATAAAGATGTTTTACTAATACTGAGAAGGAAATATGAAACTTGATTGGGGATGAATACAAGCACCATGGTGAAAATAAAATGGGCCTTGAAGGATAAGCATAATTTTAATTTTAAGGAGGTGGTAAAGGTCATATATGTAAAATAAGTAATAAAATTTATAAATAAACTCATGTAGGAATCAGAATGTAGTAAAAGAATTTGTGGATGGACACCTGAATTTTACTCTTGGCTCTGGAACTAACAGTGTAAGCTTGGGCACTGCTCAACTAACATTTACTGAGTCCTTATAATATCTTGGGCAGTGTTTTAGGGGCTGGAGTTACAAGGCTAAATGTGACAGGCAGGGCATCTAATAACGTGCATTTTAGTGGGAAGGGATGGGAAGAAATAAGTGCAAAAAATAATAAAAAAAGAAGACAGCAAGGAGTAATTAGTACTGTGACAAAATAAAAGTGGGTAGCATGATAGGAAGATGAGAATGGGCTGCTTTAGGTTGTCAGGAGAAAAGACCCATCTGAAGAGATGATATTCCAGCTGCAATCTGAATGACAATGAACTTTTCCTGTGAAGATCTGTGTGAAGACAGTTGCAGAGCAAGGACCCTAGAGTAGGAGCAAGCTTAGAGTGTTCTAGGAGTAGAAATGGGTCTTTATGGCTGGAGAGAAGGCAGGAAGTTAGAATTCTTGGTAGATTATCCAGGGTTTTGTGTACAGGATGAAATAACTTGGCTTCTATTTTAAGTATGGTGGGGAATCACTGAAGTGTCTAAGCCAGTTTGTTTTATGGGTTATGTTTTACCAAGATCACTCTGGCTGGTGGGTTGGAATATGGAGTAGACAAGTGTGGAAATAGGGACATGAGTTAAGAGGCTTTTGCTGTAGTTCAAGTAATAAATGATGGTTATTTTGACTGATGGGACTAGTGGACATGATGACATGCTTAAACTTCAAGGATGTTACATAGGTTTTTTTTTTTTCCTCTGGGCAACTGGAAGGGTGGTGGCGACATTTACTGAGATGGGAAAGACTGGAAACTATGGAGGTTTAGAGGACATGGCTCTTGATATCCCTAAGTCCCTCTTCCCAATTGTAAAATGTCAGTGATAATACCAATCTTACTGGATTGTTGTTGTAAGAATTAAATCAAATGAAGGAGCCTATATAAAATATTTTGCAGGGCTCAGCAATTGCCAGTTACCCTTTCTATATCCAATGACAAGTTCATTGTTTTTATTTTTTAAAGATTTTATTTATTTATTTGTCAGAGAGAGAGAGAGAGAGCACCAGCAGGTGGAGGGGCAGGCAGAGGGAGAAGCAGGCTCCCTGCTGAGCAGGGAGCCCAACTGGGACTCCATCCCAGGGTCCTGGGATCATGACCTGAGCTGAAGGCAGACGCTTAACCAATGAGCCACCCCCAGGCATGTCTCCAATAGGAAGTTTAAATAAACAGTTCCAAAAAAGGAGAGGTGGGAATCAATCACACATTTTTCATGACTCTGGACTTCAAAATTTAGTGTTTAAAAAATTCTCATTTCATATGTTTTATACTAACCTGATCATTTGAGATCTTGTGTAGGATGTGCTTGCATCCAGGATATGTTATACTGAGGCAATGACTCCTGGAAGGAGATAGAAGTGGAGCCATGAGTGGGTCATGGGAGATTCTACATGATGGAGCCAGACAGAGTGGGATGTGAGTTGTTTTCTGTGCACCTGTAAGGATATTCCCATCTGAAGATATGCCAGTGATGGTTGAATTGGATTGTGTTGTGGTGCCCACAGGCCTTAATTTAACCTTAAATTACAGTGGGATACTCATGTCAATCTATTAGATAGCTTCGAGGCTTGGACCTGCAATAGAACCATTTCTTTATTGCCTCCTTTTGGCCACTAAATCAGTATGCTTTTGATTACATGGTCTGCTTTGTCTCTTATATCAAGATCAAGTGGAAAACACGTGGAAACTTGAAAAATAAGAATCACCAGGTTGATTATCGAGTATCAGGCCGTGGTGAGAGAGTGCTGATCCTTGATCTTAGGAACCGAGAAAAGTTTCTAGTTTTGACATGCAATGAAAGCTTTTGGACACTAGAGGACACTTTGCAGAATACATCCTCAGGACAAAGCAACAGCCTTCCCTATGCTTATGTCTTCCGGCGGTACTGTTTTACCATCTCAGAAAAGAAGGTTCATCTAGCTGTTGCTAAAGCTCTGTCTCACATCATAGACTCCTATTGCCTATGTTGGGGTTCTACATTTGTCTTAGGGTGACTCAATGTTGGTGTTGTCTTCCAAAACTCAGTACGGGCTTCCTCAGCCCTTTAGGACCTTCCCCCTTTCCCCCAAGATACCTGTTTTGTGGGGAATGCTCCAGATACTATACTTTTCTAGTTAGGCTAAATGTACCCCAACTCTTTATTGGCCCATCAGGTAACTGCCTATGTTCTAAATTTAGATAACTGAATTATTATTTGAATTCATTCCTCAAATCCTGCTCTTGAGTAATCATAATCACGTAATTATTAGAAAAAATTTTAGGATTAGCTAGTGGTTTTTTTTTCTGTTTTTTTTTGTTTTTTTTTTTTTTTACAGTCTCCAACACGTACAAGTGCTTAAAATACCATTTAACGATGAAGCTGATTAACATTCATACTTGAAATTCAACAAGACAAGTTATAAATAAGAAATACAAAAATTTTCTGGGTAACAGACTTAATTCCATTTATAGGTTCACAAATATACCTGCCTTTATTCATAGGGTAGAGAAAAGCAGAATGACCATAGAACTCTTGGTGGTTCACTTCAGTGGGTGCCCTGAGGGCAGGGTGCGGAACAGTCAAGCATTTCTCAGCCTGGCACGTGGGTCAGCCTCAAGGAAAGAAATTCACAGGTATTTATGTCAATACTAACCTAAATTTTAAAAATAAATTACCTTCCTTTTGTTAAAAATTTTAACATAGTTTTGTACTTAGTTTGATTGAAGATATGGTGTCTATGAAATTAATAACTGTGAAGATAAAAGTATAGATTTTAAAAATATTTATAATTTATGAGATCTTATTACAGTATATCTTATATAGCTTTTCTTTTAAAATAAGGTCTTAAATAGGACATTATTATTCCTTAATTCTTAATTCCATTTGTTTTTTAAAGAGGCCTGAACCTTCTATTACATCTGTTTACCATCTCTTATCAGTGACTTTGCAAATCGACTTTTCTCTTCCCTCCACCGTTGTTGTTTATAGTATACCTGAGGATCTTGAGAATCTTCTTGTTGTAGACTTCTCACTTATGTAGTTGGTTGGTGGGAGAGTTAATTTGCTATTGGTGTAAATAGCACATCCATGCACAATAGAGAGCAATGTATTGTTTCCCCAAGATGAGGGGCAGATACCATGAAGGAATAGTAAATGATTCCTCAGTCTGTTTGGCATGATAGCCTTTAAAGAACATTCAATTAGATAGTGGGTGAAATCACTGCTTTTGAATTTTCTTTTCAATTCCTCTGATGAATTGAAAAGAAAATCTTAGTTCAGTGTTAATTACATTTATATCTTTCAAACACTTTGAATCTTTCATTTTAAAGAGGAGCAGGATTCATACTCAGAGTCTTGGTAGGTATTTATGTATCATTAGAGACTTTTTTTCTTGTTCTTTTTTGTACCTTTAAAAAGAAAGTTTTTTTTTTTAAAGAAGTTGATTTTAAAGAAAAATTTAAGTAAGTAATAACAGAAATACATTTTGTAAACAAATATTTCAAACAAGTGAAAATTGTACTTGACTGATTAAAGCTTGCGACGTATTGGTGTTACTGGTAAGGGCACAGACTTTGGACTTAAAGACTGTCTCTTCCATTTAGTCCATCACTTGGGTGAACGTAAAATCCTTTCTAAGCTTCAGTCTCCTCAACTCTAAAATGTGATAATAGCAGGACCTATCTCATGTGGTTATTTTGAGGATTAAATGAAATTTAATATTAAGTCCTTAGCACATTGTAAGCTCAATGAATGTTAGCTTCCTCTACTTCTACTGTTTCTATTACCACTATTACTTTTGTCTGTGTTTTTGGTTAATCACATACAAATGTTGAGTAGAGACTAAAAATCACAAATAATACAGATCTAGTTTCATTACCATAGCTTTATTTTTATGAGTACTATAAGGCCCTCTACTTCCTTTTAGATAACCTAGTGACTAAAATGTATTGAATCATGATTGCTAAGGTTGATGAGATCTCTGAGAATAATCAAAGTATGGGGGTGAATGGTGGAGCAAAGGAAATTTAAGAAGGAAAACACAAAATCAGTATAACTCTTGGGTTGAACCTTGAAGAACTAAGAGTCTGACTAATCTAGGAATTCAGAACCATTGACTTAACACTCTTCATTTTCCCCATTCTAGGTAGATTTTATTTCTTCTGTATTCTACTTTATTATATTCTTCAAAGGTTTTCTGTATCTGTTAGGTGTAAGTGATATGTAATGAAATGTACTGCACTTTTTAGAGTCAAATAATTTTATTTTATTTACTTTTTAAAGATTTTATTTTTAAGTAAACTCTACACCCAATGTGGGGCTCGAACTCACAATCCCAAGGGCAAGAGTCACATGTTCTACTGACTGAGCCAGCCAGGAACCCCAAGAGTCAAATAATTTTAGAAGTAGGTGTATGAGGCAGCAAGTGTAGTGATTTTCTGCTTTGTTCCCAGAGGTGTACTGCTTGTATTCATTCAAAACAAGAAATGAATTTATTATTTGTGTAATAAATTTCATTAGACAATACTTATAGCAGAATTCATTATAAAGAGACTTAATGAAAATGCCCTAAGTAGAGTACCAAGACAAGTCAATGGGTAAAGGGCAGTCTTTTCAACAAATGGTGCTGGGAAAACTGGATATCCACATGCAAAAGAATGAAGTTTGGACCCTTCCATTACACCATATATAAAAATTAACTTGAAGTGGATCAAAGACCCAAGCAGAAAGCTAAAACTATAAAACTCAGAGAAGAAAACATAGGGCAAAGACCTCATGACATTGGATTTGGCAGAGATTTCTTGAACATGACACCAAAGCCCCAGGAGACCAAAAAAAAAACCAAAAAAAAGGAAGTCAGATTTCATCAAAATTAAAAACTTTTGTGTGTCAAAGGATAGTATCAAGATCATGAAAAGGAAATCCATGGAATGGGAGGAAATTTCTGCAAATCACATATCTGACAAGGGATTGATATCCAGAATCTGTGAAGAACTCTTACAACTGAACAACACCAGAACAGCCTAATTAAAAAGTGGTCCAAGGACTCGAACAGATATTTCTCCAAAGAAGGTATATAAATGACCAATAAGCACATGAGAAGATGTTCAATATCACTAATCATTAAGGAAATGCAAATCAAAACCACAATGAGATAGATTTTCACACACATTAGGATGGCTACTATTTTTTTTAAGACTTTATTTATTTGAGAGAGAGAATGAGAGAGAGAGAGAGAGAGAGCACGAGAGGGGGGAGTCAGAGGGAGGAGCAGACTCCCTGCTGAGCAGGGAGCCCGATGCGGGACTCGATCCCAGGACTCCAGGATCATGACCTGAGCCGAAGGCAGTCGCCTAACCAACTGAGCCACCCAGCGTCCCTAGGATGGCTACTATTAAAAAATCCAAAGAAACAGAAATAATAAGTATTGAAAAGGATGTAGAGAAATTGGAACCTTACGCACTGTGGGTGGAAATGTAAAATGGCACAGTCACGGTAGAAAACAGTGTGGTACTTCCTCAAATAGTTAAACATAAAATTATAATGTGATCCAGCAATTCCACTTCTGTGTATACACCCAAAAGAAATGAAAACAGGGACTGGTACAGATATTTGTACATCCATGTTAATAGCAATATTATTCACAATAACCAAAAGGTAGAAGCAAACCAAGTGGTCATCAATAGATGAATGAAGAAACAAGATGTGGTGTATACATAACGATGGAATATTATCCAGCCTTAAGAAGGAAGGAAACTCTGACACATGCTTCAACATGGATGGACCTTGAAGACATTATGCTAGGTGAAATAAGCTAGTCACAAAGGACAAACATGGTTTGATTCCACTTATATGAGGTACCTAGAACAGTCAAATTCAGAGAGACAGAAAGTAAAATGACAGTCACCAGGGACTGGGGGAAGAGGCTTATGGGAGTTACTGTTTAATGGGTACACAGTTTCAGTTCAGGAAGATGAAAGAATTCTGGATATGGATAGTGGTGACAGTTGTACATAATGTGAATGTACTAATTCCATAGAACTATACACTTGAAAATGGTTAAGATGGTAAATTTTATGTTATGTGTATTTTATCACAAAAAAATAATAAAAGCTCTAAGTATGTATTTAAAGTCTGCTCCATGTTCAGTCCTGAGCCGGGAGAAGAGACATTTCCATAAGCAATGGAAGACCTGGCTTTTATTCACTAGGAGCTTAGAAAGTTTCTCTGGAAGTTCTGTCAGATTTTCTAAGATAATGCTTTGATTCATTTATGTCACAATCATGTATTGAGTGCTTGCTATGTGCCAGGTGCCGTTTGGTTCTGAAGGAGCTTTAATTCTTGTGGAGAGAGAGAGAGAGAGAGAGAACAAAACAAGTAAAATAGAGTATGCAGTTGGGAGGGGGGATTAGTACTCTGAAAAAAAAAAGAAGTAAAGTGGGGGTTGGGGTAGAGAATGTCTACTCCTAGATAAGATGGCAAGGAAAAGCCTACGTAGAGGTGACATCTGAGTAAAGACCTGAAGGAGCTGAGAAGAAAAGACATGAGAATATCTGGGGGTGGGGAAGACGTATTCCAAACAGATGGGCTCTGATGGGCCTAGAAGTGAGAAGGAGCCTCCCGTGCATATGCTGGAGGGCAGTGAGGAAGGGGAAGAGTGGAGCATAGGAGAAGACGAATCAGGAGATTATGGCAGGTAGGTAAAGGAGTAGATTGTTTAATCTGGAAGGTGGGTCTAAAGTCTCCGGCTTTTTGCTCTGTGTGAGACAGAAGGCAGCTACTGGACTGGAGGGTTTTAAGAGAGAAGTGATATGATCTGACTTAGGTTTTAATAGGATCACTCTGTCAGATTAAAAATAAACTATAGGTGGGTATATTAGTTTCCTATTTGTGCTATATGAATGTCTACAAATTTACTAGTTTAAACAAACACAAATTTATTATCTTACGGTTGTGGAGGTCAGAGGTCCCACTGGGCTAAAATCAAGGGGTCAGCAGGATTGCATTCCTTTTGGAGGCTCTAGGGAATAATCTATTTCCTTGCTTTTTCCAGCTTCCATAGGCCACCTGTATTGCTTGGTTCCTTTCTCCATCTTCAAATCCTTCTCTCTCTTACTCTCTCTCATCTCCTTCCTCCACTTATAAGGACCCTCATAGTTACATTGGGCCCACATGGATAATCCAGGATAATCTTTCTGTCTGAAGGTCTTTAACTGAATCATACCTGCAAGGTCCCTTTTATCATATAAGGTAACATAGTCACAGATTTTGGGTTAGGACACGAACATTTTTGGAGGGCCATGATTTTGCCTACCACAGTCCACTCTCTGGCCCCCAAAGATTCAGATCTGTCCTACATACAAAATGCATTCTTCCAGTCCCAATATCCCTCAAAGTCTCAACTAATTACAGCGGCCACTCTCGAAGTCCAGACAACCTCATCTAAACCTCACTAGCTCAAAAGTCGCAGATCTCATCACCTAACCAGATACAGTAGAGGCCCTGTGTGTAATCCATCCTAAGGCACAATCCCTCTCCATCTGTGAACCTATGAAACTCAAGAAACAAGTGAGCTGCTCCAAAAGTACAGTGCTGGAATTCACATAGGATAAAAGTTATAGACATTCCCGTTCAAAAAGAGAGAAAATGGAAGGAAAAAGAAGTCACCAGTCCCAAGGAATTTTGCATCTAGGTGAGCAAACAACAACACAGTTTGTTTCCGGGCCTTTGGTTTTACAGCTCCACCTTTGAAGCTGTCCTTCCTGTCCCGTGAAGAGTAGCACGGGCTTGCAACTGAGTAGCTTTCTCAGTCTGTTTTCTGCTTGTAGAATTCTGGAGGTCTGGCAGCCTTTTTCATTTGTCCTCTGTCTTTTTCAGTCCAAACTGGTTCCGCTTTTATAGAATTTTTGAGTCTTGTACGTCTCTTGTGTATGTTTTGGTATTTATTTCATTAGACAAGAGGCTTTTCCATAGGTCTTTCCTAGATCATCCCATCCCAATTTTTTGTTGAGATGGTCCAGGGGGCATCTACGAGTAACATGTTTAATCTTTTCAGAGCCCTTTTTGTGCTCACTCTAGTCCTTTTGACCCTTCCAAGGTACTAGCAATATATATCACAAGCATCTGACTAATTATTTGAGGTATGATCTGTGTACAGTAAAATTCATGATTTAAATAAACAGTTTGATGGATTTTAACATGTTTATGCATCCTTGTAACCACCACCCAGCTCAAACTATAGAACATTTCACTTCTCCTAACGTGTGTGTGTTTGTGTGTGTGACTTTTTAGTCACTACCCTCAGCAACTTCCCAGGGGGTAATGACTACTCTGATCTCTATCACTGTAGATTAGGCTGGTCAGTTTGTGGAGCTAACATTTTCTGATGGTTTGGATGTGGGGTGTGAGGCAAAGAGGAGAATCAAAGATGACCCCAAGGTTTTTGGCTTGAACTACTAGATGTTGCTATTAATGGAGGTGGGGGAGGTTGTGAGGGGAATAGGTTGCGAGGCGGGGAGGTTAGACTCTCAGGCACTCAATTTTGGACATATCAATCTCGAGATATATACTAGATGTCCAAGTGGAAGTACTGAGTAATCAATTGTTTATGTGCATTTGAAGTTTAGAACTATTGACATAAATTTGGGCATCTTGAACATTTTTGATGGTCTAATTTTAAGCCCTGAAAGTTGAAGTATCAATGTATATAGAAGAGTCTGAAGACGGAGTACTGCAATACTCTATGTAAGGGTTAAGAGATCCCGAAGTTGAGAGGAACCAGCAGAGCAGACCAAATAGGAGCAGTCTGAGAAGGGGAAAACCAGTAGCATTGCTACTCTGAAAGCCACCTCAAAGTCCTTTTAGCATTATGACAATGCTGAATAGTCACCATAAAAATAATTTTTATGGTTCTTAAAAAGTATATGAACAATTGCATTAGTAATATTTTCCAGAAATACAAGTAATGAACTGGTGGCTATTACAAAAGTGGACAACAAATTGTTTCAGTAGTACTTTTGAAATGACTAAGCATCGATTAATCGATATTCTTTTATGACGATTGCTTACTTTGGACTTCACTTTGATACTTGGGCTTTGTTGTCCCCTAAAACTGAGCTTCCTTCATAAGAAAATTTGCCTTGGTATGGGGCGCCTGGGTGGCTCAGTCAGTTAAGCGTCTGATTCTTGATTTCGGCTCAGGGCATGATCTCAGGGTTGTGAGATGGAGTCCTCAGTCAGGCTCTGCCCTGGAGATTCCCTCTGTCTCTCTCTGCCCCTCCCCCTGCTTGCATGCTTCTCTCTCTAAATAGATGAATAAATAAATTCTTTAAAAAAAAAGAAAAAGAAAATTGGCCTTGGTAAACTTCACAGGAAACAGATTATAGCAAAAGAGACCAAGAAAAATATCTCAAATCCATACAACATCAAATAGAGGTTGTTAAAAAGCCTTGTAAGTCCACACAAATTCCAACTTTTAGAGAGAGTAGGGAGTTTCTCCTTAAATATCACCCTAAAAATTGGGCTTTAGCTGGAATAAACTCAAAAGATGCACTTGGATAAGCCAGGTCTAGGCTAATTTCCACCTGGATATCCACTAACAGTCAGTCAAGTGATACTCTAGTCATTCAGAGTTTCTTCCAAGCAGTGACTGTCAACTCTGCTCAGATCATTGCTAACTTTGGTTTTCTAATGAGAATGAATGACTCCTGGAACTAGGGAGCTACCATGAAATTCTTTTTGATGGGACTGTAAGCAAATTGCAACCATAGCCCCTTATATTACTTATGATAACATTTATGGAACTTCTGAGGGTAATGATGAGCATAGCATGTGTGCTAGTCTGATAGTATAAAACTGCAAGTGGGAAATTACACACCATGTCATAGTCTCCATCTTAAACATTTTTCAGATTTCCCAGAGCTGCTTAACACAGTGATGCTATGTGATCCTCGTGCCTTCAGGGAGGAAATTATATAGAAAATTATTCTCAGCAGATTAATTGATGACTTGTTTTTTTTTTTATAAAGATTTTATTTATTTATTTCAGAGAAAGAGAGATGAGAGATAGAGAGCACGAGAGGGAAGAAGGTCAGAGGGAGAAGCAGACTCCCCGCTGAGCAGGGAGCCCGATGTGGGACTCGATCCCGGGACTCCAGGATCATGACCTGAGCCGAAGGCAGTCGCTTAACCAACTGAGCCACCCAGGCACCCAATTGATGACTTGTTAATGATGGCAATGTAACCTGTTCTAATGGAGGATTTGTCAGCACCATTTCAGATGGCTGATCATGTGCTGTTGTGGTCTTAGTTACAGTTCTTGGTCGAGGTGGTTGGCAAATGCTTGCTATTTTATTCTATTTATTATTATTTTTAAATATTTTATTTTATTTTTTTAGAGAGAGAGAGAAAGAGAGAGTGCATGCATGGGCAGGGGCATGGAGCAGAGGGAGAGGGAGAGCATCTTAAGCAGACTCTGTGCTGAGCACAGAACCATAGTGAGGCTCGATCTCATGACCCTGAGATCATGACCTGAGCTGAAATCAAGAGTTGGGTGCTTAACCAACTGAGCCACCCAGGCGTTCCTATTGTTATTTATTTTTTATTTTTTTAAGATTTTTATTTATTTGACAGAGACACAGCGAGAGAGGGAACACAAGCAGGGGGAGTGGGAGAAGGAGAAGCAGGCTTCCCGCTGAGCAGGGAGCCCAGTGTGGGGCTTGATCTCAGAACCCAGGGATCATGACCTGAGCCAAGGCAGACACTTAACGACTGAGCCACCCAGGCGCCCCTATTTTATTATTGTTTTTTTTAATGCTTGCTATTTTAAAAATGGTTTTTGGAGGTAGGTGAAAGAGGGCATTAAATTCTCTGAAAGAGCTTTCCCTTCTGTTTTTAAATTGATAGGAAACCATCGTTTATTTATTGAGGAGAGTGAAGTGTGGCCAGATTTACAAAGATCTGAGCAGTAAACTAATCAGCATAAAATTTAGGTATAATTAACCAATAGGTGCCTTTTGTTTTGTACCTTTTTTCCCCCTTAGTTTTCAGTGTGTGTGTGTGTGCGTGCTATGTATGTGTGTTTCCTAAAGAGTGGCTCTGGAAAGGTAGAAAGTTGCTTTCTTTTATGGAAATATTGAATAAGGAACTAACAAGGATATGTTTTTCCACTTCAAAGATGCGGGAACTCAAAATGCATTAAAAAAAACCAACTCACAGTGAATGCTGATTAGATGATCTGGTATTATATTAGTATTATATTTGGTATTGTAGTTCTTGTACTTTTATAATGTTAAAGTGCCTGACTCAAAGTAAATGATCAATAAATATTTTTTGAATTTAATTGGGGAATGAAGTTGGGCTGGCCTAGAAATCTCATCATTGTTCAGTTTCTTTGGTAGTTTGTTTATTAATACATCTATTCATTTATTTTTTAGTTAATACCTGCCATCTATAATAGATTATGCATTATAATAGATTATTCATAAAGAAATATGAGGAATATGATGTTGGCTTTGATTTCAAAGGATTTACAATTTCAGGTGGGAGATGATATATATGCAAGGAACTAGAAAATAAAGTAAAAAATTATTACAATAGGAAAAGATACTCTGAGTTCTAAGTTTGTAAGTTCCAAGGTCTGGAATTTTGGAACTCAAAATTGTGGGAGTTCAGGGATGCCTGTGAATATTTACTTGTTTATCTTTATTTACCTGTTATAAACACTTTAAAATTATGTAATAGGAATTTTTATTTAATGAGACAACTTAGTTTTAAATTTCACTTCCATAATACAGAGGCTAGAATGCCTAATGAAATTGACATGAAACTCAGAAGAGGTTGGCCTATGCTGCCTATTGTCTTGTAGTAACTGAGGGTCTCTGAATGAGTTCTGCCTACTTTCTCTTACAGGTAATTTATATTTTAAAACTTTTTAATATTGGAAATTTTAAAGAAAGCAATATGTTTTTTCCCCAATTCCAGAATTTCTCTTAAATTTCATGTGGAAAACGAAACACTTTTCAAAATTAAGATGTACAACTGAACTAGTGGTTGTTACCATGATCCTCACTGCCTTTGTAGGATGTTGCCAAGGCTTTGATATAACAGCAACTAAAAAAGCAATAATAGCTTCATATTTTATTGTAAAACATTTAATTCTATTAAAAAACATAAAAAGAATCTTAAATATGGCATATGTATACTTCTATTAATGTTCAGCTTTTGCTATATTGTACTTTAAAACATGAATTTGGTTGATTTAATTCATCAGTAGGAAGGCACTACTGACGTTCTTTCCCTTCTTCAGGATATTTTTAAACATTTTTTTACTTATAAGAAGCTTATGCACTGAAACTGTGGTCCATTGTTTACCTCCTTATTTAGTCCATTATGTTTATTAGAACTTGGTGTCACAAAGACCTGGGTTTGAATCTTAGGTTTGACATTTACAATAAACAAAGAAGGTATTAAAAATATTTAATAATCTGGAGCTCATTGTTACCAAGCAGTCTGTCTTCAAGTCCTTCGGCTAGCCTTACAGTTGCTGGATCATGGAGAGGTCCATGGGTCTGAGGGGAGAAGATGGAGAGCAGTGAGGAGGGTGGTTAGTGGAACGTGGGGTACTTCCGTAGTGAATCTGTGGAAGTATTTTAACATTTTAATACCTGACAAGAATGTACCATTGTGTGCTCACTGAATATTAGCTCTGTCTATAAATTTACTTTCACTTTCCTTATCTGTAAAATAAGTAAAAAATACATACTTATAGAGGTTGTGCCTATTCATAGAGCTTTTGTGAGATTCAAATCCAGTGTTTATAAAATAGTAACAATAGCTTTATGTCAAGGGCCATTGAAAGTGCTGTAATCTCTAGAATATACAGTTCTCACAAGAATCTTACAAGGTAAGCATTATTCCCGTTAGAACTACACTATGAGCCAACATGTTTATAATCCACATTTTATAGAAGGAGAGGGTGAATTCAGAGATTGAGTAATGTGCCTGAAATCATATAGCTAGTTAGTTCCTGGTTAGAGATAGGATTCAAACACTGATCCTCATTAAAGATATGAAAGTAAAACTTAATATATGTTAGTAAAAATCAGTTTCATTGATCACACACCTCATATACAGTGGGACAGAACTTGTCTATCTGGATTCCAGCCATAAATTACTTGAGTCCTTTTCAGATGGCTGACTAATACTTACACTCTATCGCCCTGGTCAAAATTTAGTGAAGGGAAATGAGAGAACGTAGGAGCTAAAAGCACAATTAAAACTATGTGAAGTTGGGAAAATGTGTTCAAACATTGAGTTTAGTTTGGAGCTCAGTGTTATATTGGCAAGAAATTCCGTCTCTCAAAATGAGGTTTTCAGTTTCTTTATTAATAAACACACCGTGAGACACTATGTTGCCTAAATGGGAGATATGGTAAAATTGTTCAAACATCATACTTAATGGAGAAACCTTAGAAGCCTTCCCTTTAAGGTCA
The DNA here is from genome assembly GCF_003265705.2 of Callorhinus ursinus. Taxonomy (NCBI): domain Eukaryota; kingdom Metazoa; phylum Chordata; class Mammalia; order Carnivora; family Otariidae; genus Callorhinus; species Callorhinus ursinus. Next base: position 33,788,597 of record NW_027397076.1, read on the forward strand.
GTAACAAACAGGGATTTCTGCTATGACCTTTTCTGTTCAACAAAGAACTGGATGTCCTGGCCAATGAAATATAAGAAATAAAAGAAATAAGGGATAAGACCATAAGGGAAGAGACAAAACTGTCAGTATGTGTAGATGATTTAATTATTTACACAGGAAACCTAAGAGAATCAACAGACAAGCTTTTAAGGCTGAAAAGAAAAAAAGTTCAGTGTGGTTGTTTGAGCACAAATCAGTAAGTAACAATCAATGGAATTCTTTTACACCAATACACATTAGAAAATGTAACAGAAGATAATATGATCTTTACAATAGCCAGAAGGAAATCTATAGGTATCTAGAAATTGACTTAAAAATGCGAAAGTTATTATGGAGAACATTTTAAAACATTATTGAAGACACAAAAGCAGACCTGACTAGGAAGAGATATCATACTTGTGGAGGGAAGATTTAACATTGTAAAGATGCAAATTCTTCCCCAGTTAAAACGTAAATTTAACGAGGCTAAAATAAGGAACCCAACAGAAGTAAAATGCGCATGTACAAATCCATACATAGCTAAAACAATTTTTAAAAAGAAAAGTGATATGGGGAAATATATTACCAAATACTAAGATATGTTAGCAAGCTATAGTAATACTATGATACTGATATTAAAGATTCCAAGTAGATATAGAATAGAATAGACTCTAAAATAAATCCATGTGTATATGGGAACTTGGTGAATTTTTGGTAGATAATTGAGGAAATGGTTTATCTGATAAACAAATAAGATTATTTGATAAACAATATTGTGAAAATTGGCAAAATATTTGAAGAAAAAACAGTCCCAAAACTTATACCACAAAATAATACAAAAATAATCTCCCATTGGAATAGAGATCTGAAACTAAAAAGACAAAACTATAAAGCTTTTATTAAAAATGTTGGAGAATATCTTTGTAGCAATGGAATGGGAAAGTATTTCTTAAATTGGGTGAATGAAAGCACAAGACCATAAAGAAAAAAATTGCCATCATTGATGACATCAAAAAAGATTTCTGCTCTGTGGAGGATACAGTAGACAGAATGGGAGAAGATATTTAGGATGTGAACATCCAATAAAGGATTAAACTGTAAGAAATTCCTATAAACTAACAATAAAAAGCTAGGTCATCCAATGGAAAAAGAGTAAGGATTCTACAGAGACAAATTACAGTGGGGCAAACTAAAATAACTAGAAAGCATATAAAAAGAAGTTCAACTTGGATAACTGAAAATTGAAACTTTACGCATGAGAATGGCAACAATTAGAAAGTTAGATAATAGGTAGTACTGCCAAAGTGTCTGAGGTGCTTCATGCTCCTCTATGTGGCTTCTCTCCAGGAGGACCGCTAGTCTTTCCAACATGCCGCTCGGAGCTTGGAGAGAAGGAAGCAGAAGCTGCAGGGTCAGCTAAGGGCTACGTCGTAACTAGCAGAGTGTTGTGTTTGCTGTATTCCATGGGTCCAAGCCATCACAGGTCCAACCAAAATGCAGCTGGGTGGAGAAATAGATTCTACTTCTTCATTGCAGAGCAGTGAGTCTGCATCACTGAAGAGTTTGGGAGAAGGGAGATAATGTTGCATATTTGAAAACCTGTTCCTCGTTCATTTTTTTTTTTTTTTTACTATGCTTTTTCCATTTAAAAAGTACTTTCATGCAAGTCTCAGGAGGGCTATACTTCCTGAATCTGTATCAGATCCTTAGATGTAAGTGATCATTTGAATGCGTACAGAAATCTTGGATCACAATCTTTGTCTTTAAAAGCATCTGGAGCACTTAGTGTTGTAGAGATGTCTGTTTCTAAAGATTTTCTCTTTGTACATTTTCTCCTGTTTCCCTCCTCCCTTCCCCTATTCTGGTTTGGATGTATGTAGTTTTCCTTTCCTAAAGCCTTCAAATTCAGGAATTTCATCAGTGAATGTCCAGGTTTGTTTCTTTCCACATAAATTTGACCGGGCCCTCATGAATCCATTTGAGCTGAAGAAACAAGCCTTCTCAGGTAAAGGAAAACTTATTCTATAATTATTAATGATTTTTGCTTTATCTTTATATGTTCTGTTTCTCTATAGAGTCCCTATTATAAGTAAATTGTATGTCTTGGATTTGTTCCCCATATCTCTTATTTTTTGCACTTTTCAAACAAATTCACTGATTCGATTTTTCTATAGTAATTTCTTATAAAATGTGGTGCTTTTATGTAATAATGATTTTGAATAAATCCCTCTTTCAGAGATATAGTAGATTTTCAATTCTTGCTTAGAATACAGATAAAAGATTTTTGTAATGCTTTCTTCTATTTCTTTCAGTAAGTCTGCTTAAAGGGAAATTTTTATCTAGTGCTTCAGATTCCTAGCCCTCTTTAAAACTACTAAATAATGCCATAAGTTGAGTGATCTTTTTCTTTTTGCAAATTCCCACACTGGGGTGCATGAGTTGATGCTTCCCCAGCATTTGGAGTTACACATTTTATAGATAATGTAGATTGTCATTAAAATCTTTCAGATCCTAAAAACATTTGTTTGTTGTCCTGGGCCAAGGAAGGTAGGTGTGGCTCCTTCTCTCTTTCAGGTCTCAGTTTAAGTGCTGTCTCTTCAGAGAGGCTTTTCTTGGTTGACCCTTAAATCTAAAGCAACCGACCCTGATTTTCTTCTTTCAAGGGTTGGCAACAAAACTACGGCCCACAGGCTAACTCTGGCCTGCTGCCTATTTTTATGAGTGAAATTTTACTGAAACACAGCCACACCCATTCTCTTATGTATTGCCTATATCCGTTTTTGTGCGGGAGTATCAGAGTGGAGGAAAAGTTTCAACAGGGGCCATACGGCCTGCAAAGCCATTCACTGTGTGGCCCTTAACAGAAAGAATTTGCTGACTCCTGCTCTATCTCATCATCCTATTTGTTTCCTTTGTGCCATGTGTCATACTTATAATTGTCTCATGTATTTCTTTGGCTATTTATTTCACATCTCCACAAGGATGAGAGCTCCATGAGGTCCTTAGTCTGCCTTGTTCATCTCTGTACCTCCGGTAACCAGTACAGTGTTTGGAATGTAATAGACACATAATGTTTGCTGAATATATAAATGAATTAGATAAATATCAAAATGTTATATTATTTTACTTATTTCACTGGGAATTTGGGAGCAGGGTGGGGAGAATTAAGTGTATTTTGGCTCAGTTAACATATTAAATTGGAAGTAGGTGACAAGAATAAATATTCTAAGTAGGGTCTGAAACACAGATTTAGAAAGGAAGGTTGGGATAGAGTAGCCTGAAAGATAGGAGGAAACCAGTAGAGAGTAGTGCCCAAAGGTCAAGGGCAGGAGGATTTCAAGAGCAGGGAGTAAATAATTTCATCAAATGCCATAGAGAGATATCAAATAAACAAGACTTGAAAATTGTCCTCTGGGTTTAGCAACGGAGACCTTTTGACATTGGCAAGGGCTGTTTCCGTGGAGCGGTTGGGGCTGTATTAGTTTGCTAGGGTTGCTATAACCATGTACCACAAACTTGGTGGCTCCCAGTGACAGAAATTTATCCTCTCACTGAAAAGAAAAAATCAGAAGTCTAGAGGCTAGAAGTCTGAAATCGAGGTGTCGGCAGGGCCATGTAGACTCTAGGTCCTTCCTTGCCTCTTTCTAGCTTTTGGTCCTTGCCAGCAATCCTTGGTGCTCCTTGGCTTGTTGTTGCATGACTCCAGTCTCTGCTTCCATCCTCATAAGGTGGTGTTCTTCAGATGTGTCTCAGTTTCATTGTGTCTTCACATGACTTTCTTATAAGGGTGCCAGTTATTGGGCTTAGGTCCCGCTCTAATCCAGTGTGACCTTTGTATTATCTTGATTTCATCCTCAAAGACCTGATTTCCCAATGAGGTCACATTCACAGGTCCTGGGGTTAGGATTTCAACATATTTGGGGAAGACTATTAACTGACAACAGGAGCAGAAGTCAGATTGCAGTGTGTTGAGAAGTGAATGCTGCAAGAAAGTAAAGACAACGAATAAAATCTTCAAAACACTTGGTGGTGAAGAGAAGAGAAGCAGAGCAGTAGTTAGAGAGACAAAAGTTTTAGGAAGATGTTTGAAGGGCCAAGGGAAAGATTCAGTAGAGAAGGGAAACTAAAAGATATGGGGGAGAGAAAATGTGAACATAATGAGGAAGATGCGCAGGTAGGAGAGGTAGAGACTGTTACTTCTGCCTCAGTATCCATTCTTCCTCACTCTGCTTCCCTTCAATTTTAGCTGGGTTCATAATTGTCCCTATTAAGAATACATTTCCTAACTTCCTTTGCATCTGGGTGGGCCTTGTGATTAGATTCTGGCCAGTGGTAGGAAAGTTGGTTCCTTGTGTGTCGACTGAAGTGTATACACGTTGGCTGGAGCTTCAGGAGTTATCTTGGACCATGAGGTGGAAGCCAGACGTTGAGAATAATGAAGGCATGTGTTAAAAAAGGAGCCACATCTCTGATGATTGTGGAAGTATTATAATAGCCCTGATTTGCTTATATAGGGTTTGAAATTTTGCAAAAAAGAAATAAATTTCTATTCTGCTTAAGCCACTATCGTTTTGTGTTTTCCTTCACGTTCTGCTGAACTTAATTGTGACTGAACATAGATGGATCTAGGGTGTGATGTGTAGATTAGGTTCTGTTCGGGCAGAGGGTAACCTAATTCATTGAGGCAGGAGGGGAGGATGGTATAATGATTGTGGATATAGATGCACTGGTAAGTAGATGATGGGAAGTTTAGAGAGTTGGTGTCTGAAGGCATTGGTTTTCTCTAAAATAAAAGTAGAATTGGTTTGTTGAGAATAAAAGAAGAGATTTTAGTAGAGCAGGTTTGATGGTGATAATTTAAAAGAAATTATTGTGAGGCATGAGAGAGCTGACAAGTAAGGGGGCATTGAGGACAAGAGAGACTACATAATTATAAAGGTCAAGTGAATTCCTCCTGTAGTGTTCAGTGGGATTAAAGAAGGTTCATAACAGGTATCCATGATTAGACTTTTGCTTTATGGGAATAAAGAAGGGACAAGGGGGCTTTGCAGAAACACTTTAACCACCTTCTATTCGACACTTCCCACATAGTAGACGGACTGCATGAACGTGCCAAAATGAACAATACAGACTTCACTCCAACTATAAAAGGAGCCAGTTTGGAAGGTTTGGCCCGTGAGGAAAGCTCCTGAACATAATGGCGCAGCGTGTGGGGAAGTAGGTAGATGCCATTTCTGAACATGTTGAGAAGTGAAGAAATGTTCTAACATTTCACAGGGCATACCATAAGCACCATCTTGAAGACAAAGGGAAATAAACCTATCTGGGCAGCTGACTCACTGCTGCTCCAAGTTCTACTGACTCTACTCAGAGTGATGAGGACTGTTGTATGATAGCATGACACAGGGAGAGAGTGCAGCAAGCCCTGCTTTTTAACTTAAAGAAGGCTTTGTTAGACCAATATTTTGTCTTGGATCTATCACTGTGGTGAAAAAGTTTATTGGTGCAAAAGTTTATCATTCAGAGAGAAAAGACAGCATCTCAACAAACAGTGATGATCGTAATGAAATTTTGTTACAGGTTTTAGAACTTGACAATTTCCAAGATACATTCTAAATATATATGTTACCTCATTTAATCTATAAACAACACTGTAAAGTGGTTTTTAATTGTGATTACTTAACCTACAAATGAGGACGTTGAGGCTCAGAGAGGTTGATAATTTTTCCTGGACAGGTAACCACCAAAAATTGCATTTCACCGTGTTCGTCCTCAATTTGATGACTACTTGCAATAAGTAATTAGTCTGGACAGCTCCACTGTGAAATAGGCAAGGTTTTCATTTTCCATAAAGGTTCTCCAGGAGTCTGAGGCTTTTTCAAATTATTATTTAAAACTTCAATTTGTGGTTTGTGGTTGTTAGGTCAAGGCAACATATCCACCTAAAATGGAACCTCTCTTCTCTTGAATTTGCTGTATTTTCTAAAGCCTATAAATCTCAAACTCTTGAAGATTGTACTTGGAGGCACTGTTGAATGAATAAAATATATCACGTTCATGTTGGCCTCTAGAGGTCACAAATGCAACAGAATCTTGTTGCCTTCTCTTCTCTCCAAGAGTGTTTTTGACAGCCCACAAACCGCTATGGTTTTGATGCATGTGTGTGGTCACCATAATTCTTATGATTCTAATGATTGCATTACAAGAATAAGTTTGCTTACAAATATGTCCAGAACTTTACTTTTTATACCAGCATTTTCTGAGTATTCATAGCTTTGGAGAACAGGAAAAAAACAATAGAAAGATTTTTATTTTTTTTTGGAACCTCTGCAAACTATTTTTTTTTAAATGCAGAAAGTGAGGTCATATTTTTCTGAGAAGACCCATTGGAATTATTTGCTATCACTTTTGGAATCTGTGTAAATCGATGTACCAATGACAAATAAAACACTTATTTTAGAGATACAGGCAATGAAAATATTTGAAAAATAATTCATTTGTGTATAAAAATAAATGAGAAAGTATTGTTAGTTTACCATTTACACGAAATAGTTAAAACTTAAAATTTAAGTTGGCTTAAATATTATGACAATATTTTAAGAAGCAATAAAGTTGGTGGTCAGTAATGCTTTGAATTTTTTAGTATTTGAATTTCATGGTGTTCCTAATAAAAATCTCTGCCACTTATTGGTCATTTATAACCTGCTGGGCATCGTGCTAAATATTCTTTAAACATATGATCCCATTTATTTTCACAACAACCCTATGAAGACCTTTTGTTAAATTTAAAAATTGATGCCTTTTATTTGCTTGTTTTTTTCTTAGAAAATGTTTCAAACTCTTTCTCACTATATGTTAATTTGGAAAAAATAAACACAGCTATTTAAAATTTCAAGTAACTACATAAAATGAAAATATTTGTCAGTAAAGTACACAGGTTCACATTGAGAGACAATTAAAAAAAACAAAAAGGACTCCAGGCAGCTATTATTGCTATATCACTACCTAGTTTTTATTGGTGTTCCTTAGAGATGACTTCATAAAGCCACTTCTCAATATATGGCATGCTATGAACTACAATAATGAACAGTATTTAGCTGTAACACCAACTAGGAAACAATATTGAAAATTACTCATGATGTCATTTTTACAAAGGAAAAGGCAAGACTCAATGGGATGGACAGATAGCATCAGGAGAACCTTCCTCTCCCTTCTGAGCTTGGTTCTGCAGTGTGGAAAGAGCATGCCTGGGCTTCAGGGTTCAGCCTGAGTTCAACAGGGCTGGGTTTAAATTCTGACTCCATTATTTTGGGCGAGTTATTTATCCTCTCTTAGCCAGATTTCTCTCTGTGAAAGGGGATAGTAATATATCTTTAGGATGAAACTACCAGCATGTTGACCGCATGGCCGTCCTTCATCCTCTTCACATTTCTCTGACAGGCCGTCATTAGCTCCTTAGCGTTATAGGGAAGAAGGAAGGAAGCAGTGATGAGGTGGAGTCTTCCCTACTCTCCATTATCTTCAGCACTTCCTCTCCAGCAGGTGGGTTCTATCAGTGCTCGGCAGTCCCTATTGTTTAATTAGGTGATCGGAAGAGGAAGAGGGGCACGGGGACTGCTGGCTGGCATCTGGATCAGTTGGCAAGAGCAGTTGGAATAACCTACCCTGGGAATCAAGGGTTTTGTACAGTACGCCCTAGGGGTCTCAGGGCAATTCTTCAAATACAAAGGACAGCAAAAGAGAAATACTGTTTGTAAAGTGGACAGGGAGTACAGGATACAGGTTGGGAGATCAGGTTCCACTTGGCAGCTCTGGAACCCTTTGCACCTTACTTAACCTTTCTGTGCCTCAGTTTCTTCATCTTCAACACGATGATTATTAGAGTCCTTACCTCCTGGGCTGTTGTGAAGTGTCCATGAGTTAATATGTGTAAAGCTTTAGAATGGAGCCTAAAATGTTGTAAGTGCTACAAGGTGTTTACTGCTGTTATTAATGCTTACAAAATAAAACAATGCCAACGTGGCTAAGTTAAGAAAGTGTAAATTAGGCTCGTTAAAAAATATTAATATTGGTTGTTTCCCCAGCACCTTAAATTTTGATCCTGGTGTGTGGGTGTGAGAAACTGAAAACAATGCACAGTTGAAACCAAAGTGTAAATTCCAGGAGATGAAATAGAGCAGGACCACCATATTTATGGTTTTCACACCAAACCTAAATGAATCCAGGTTTGCTTTATAATGGCACCTGTTTGGTTTGGTTTGGTTTTAAAGAGTAGGTGGTCCCTAAAAGCCCGTATGTCCTTTGTTAAGTGTTTCAAAATGATGAAGATTCAACATTTGAACATAAGACCAGGCCAGGTGATTTTGTAGGCTTGATTTGTAAAATGCAGTTAGAACCTCTGAAAAAAGCACTAAATCTTGCCAAATCCTGTATCTAATATTTGCATCTGGGTGGGCCTTGTGATTAGATTCTGGCCAATGGTAGGAAAGTTGGTTCCTTGTGTGTTGACTGTAGTGTATACACGTTGTCTGGAGCTTTAGTAGTTATCTTGGACCATGAGGTGGAAGCCAGATGTTGAGAATAATGAAGGCATGTGTTAAAAGAGGAGCCACATCTCTGATGAGTGTGGAAGTATTATAATAGCCCTGATTTGCTTGTATAGGGTTTGAAATTTAATTTAAGCAAAAAAACTTGAAAAGTAGAGTAAGACCTGAATTTAGACTGCCTTTAATTGTGTGTGTAGGTAGATAATTTTCCTTATCTAGATGAATTTTCTTTTTATTTTCTTTTCTCGTCTTTTCTCTTCTCTTTTCTTCCTTCCTTCCTTCCTTCTTTGAGACAGAGAGAGAGAGAGAGCACATGCAAGGGGGGGAGCAGAGGAAGAGGGAGAGAGAGTATATGCTCAGAGCAGAGCCCGATGAGAGGCTCAGTCTCATGACCCTGGCATCATGACCTGAGCTGAGATCATGACCTGAGCTGAAATCAAGAGCTGGACGCTTAACCGACTGAGCCACCCAGGTGCCCCTACATGAGTTTTCATATAGATATCTATAGTTACCTCAACTCAATGCAATAATGAAACATTCTCTCTTAAAACTCTCATTTGTGGGGCTCCTCTAGTTCCATTAAGAGCACCATCACTCACCCAGTTTTCCATCTTGGATACCTTTGAGTCATTGTTTCGATCACAGACTCTTGTTAAATCTACTTCAGGAAAAACTCTGAAGTCTCTTTCATTCCCAGAGCCAGCTTCACCCTCTGCCACTCTTTGCCCTACAGCTTATGCTTGGCCATGTTGGATACTCTAGGCACTTTTATGGTTTTGGGTCTCAAATCTAAAATTCTGCAATAAGATTGCTGTAATGTATTCTTTTAGTTACTTCTAGAATTTCAGTTTAGATTAATTACAGAAATCAGTATTTCTTTCTAGCGACGCAGGAGATCCTCCCTTCGTTTCCTGAGGTTGTGTGTGTCCTGGAACATGGGAAATGCTCCATGAATGTTTGTTGATTGAATGAATGAATCCCCGAAAGGGTGCTAATTTACTCATGTGCCAAAATGGCTTCACACAAGGTGGTTTCTGTCTTTCTTTCTTTTTTTTTTTGAAAATCAATTTTTATACAAGGTGGTTTCAATTATGAAGTAGTTCTGAGAAACAAAATACAAACATAATTTAATTGAATTAATGGCTAGGAGGGATTCTAGTTTCAAAAGCATGCATATCTTAGGAAATCTAAGATTTGAAGAGAAATATTAGTGAAGACTAAGTTTTTCTAACACCCAGAGAGAGTAATCAATTATATCTGCAATCAGGTATTTTTTTCTAATGCGATAAAAGTAAGAGCCAATTCCCCTCCAATATCCCCACTCCCCCAAGTCTAAGGCAGGAATGGCCAGCTGTCCACCGGAGATTTTTGCTCCACTCTCCATAGTGTCGAGCGGTTTCTAGGAGCTAGCTGTGCAGACAGTCCTTCCAGGTGTTGGTGGTGCGATGTCATTAGTTCCTGCCAGTGCATAATAGGGGTCGTGAGTTACTTTACCTCTGGACTAAGAAGGTGAAGAAGTGGTATGCCTTCTCTATTCTGTCTTTCTCCATCTACCAGCTGACATCAGAGGACTACAAGACTTCTAGCAAGGGACAGAGAAACAAGGTGGAAAGAGGCTTTGTTAAATTAACGTTTGTTCACTAGAGGCTAGGCTGTTTAAGAGTGAGCCCAGAGTCAACAGAAGACCCCAAAGGAATTGAAATAGAGAAGTTTGTTACGCCTAGGTCCTGAGGAGGTGCACAGCACGCACAGCACGCACAGCACGCACAGCCTGCACGGCCTACACAGCACGCACAGCATGCCTCAAGGGCCTTGAGGGGACGTAAAGGCAGGTACTGGAAGACGGAGCAGCTGCACTTGAAGCACATGTCTCTGCTAGACTCTGGGTGGTTTCTATGTGGTTCCCTGAGGTTCCCAGGCTAGGGCTAGATTGGTCGTTTCAAGCGAAAAGTACGCATATCCTAAGGTGGTTGGGGGAATCACATTAGGAGCTTACAGTTACTTGTGACTCTGTGGGCTGTTACCTGGGGCGTGCGCTCGAGGGAGAGGCTAACATCATCCCAAGTTCTCTGCAGGCCGCTTAGCCACACAAAATGGATGCTGAGGCACCTGTGTTAGGGAGTAGCTTAGCCAAACTTTGAATAATCATCAGATGGAGGAAAGCCACCTTCATACCAGTAATATGTGCAATGGACTCTTACTTGAACATGAAATAGACTTACTATATTAGACCACCGGAATTGTGGGGTGTATTTGTTATAGCTGCTAGTGTTCCTCTAATACACTGTCCTAGTCCTCTGTGTGCATATATTGACTCTACAGTAATATTGCATGTCCTACAGGCTGGGACTGTGTCTCATAAATTTTTGTACCCACCATAATACTTAATATAGGGCTGAACACATTCCTTTCAATTCATAACCACCTATGTTTATAAAAACATGGATATCAGATGATTGAAACCATCTTCTATGAAATAGCTCTTGCTGTCTTCTTAATACCTAGAACAGTAGTTTGGATGGTAAATCATCAGACTTGATTGCTAGTTGTTGTTGTTGTTTTTTTAATAACAAACTTTATTGAAGAATTTTTCAGCCCAAGCTTTGACTTTACAAGTTTCCTGACAGTCTTACCTCATACTCCCCAAAGCAGAAATGACTAGCCCTTCTTTCAAGCTTATAAAAACATTTTCTGGGGCGCCTGGGTGGCTCAGTCGGTTAGGCATCTGCTTTTGGCTCGGGTCATGATCCTCGGGTCCTGGAATGGAGTCCCACGTCAGGCTCCCTGCTCAGCGGGGAGTCTGCTTCTCCCTCTGCCTGACGCTCCCCCTGCTTGTGTTCTCTCTCTCTCTCTGTGTCAAATAAATAAATAAAATCTTAAAATAAAATAAAATAAAAACATTTTCTGTGGTAACTACAATGCGGTATTGCTCTAAGTTGCTTTATATCTGTTTCTTTCTACCATAAACTCTTTGAAATAGGCACCATATCAAATGCACCTTTTTATCTCAACAGCCTAGACATTCAGCATTGGTAAGACTTGACATCTGCTTTCAAGGTGCTGACTCACCTACTAGTAAGTGAGGAATAGATGTTTCAATTCTTAGCTGTGTGTTTTACTTTCTCTCCCTAAACTAAGACTGCTGAAACAGACTGTGATTTGTTATCAATAGGAAAAATGTCTGAAATGAGATCAGGATAATAAAATGATAAAAATGTTAAAATGTATCAAAATCTTGCCAATATGCAAATCTGGGCAAAAAAAATCGTGTTTTACAATAGAATGGCTACTCCTGTTTCTAAAGATGGATTCATAAATGAGAGAAGGTGAGCAGGACACTCACATATTTGAAAAACCTGGTATTACACCATGTGTTAACTAACTAAAAGAGAAAATTTTTAGAGAGGCAGAATGATAAAATAGAACATGGCTAGACCATGAGTCTTTATTCTAAAATGGACTGCCTATATATCATTGGTAAGTTACTGGTCATTTAACTTTTCTGAGCATGAAACTTTCTTATCTGTGAATTGGGATTGTTGATCACTCATTCTAATATCATGGCTTAATGACTCATTTTGAATGCAGGAGGATTAAATAATATGTTCATTTAAAATGTTTTGTCTAGTCATTATTTTACTCAAATATATTATTTTTTAAAAAATTTGTGGTATTTTAAGTATTTGCAATCACATTAATCTTGGGGCTTACTTTTTTATCTTGTTTTTCAATTACCTTTTAAATAATGTAATTTATCTTATTTATTTTGACTTAAAATCACTTATTTTGATTTGATTTAAGTATATGCAAAAGTATAAAGAAGAAAGCTTAAATTACTATAGTCCTTCACCAAAAGAAAGTAGCCACTGTTCATATTTTGTTATAGATTCTTTCAATATTTTAATTATATATATCCAATTGTACTGCATATAAGTATATTCTCTTTTTTTCCCTCCTTCCTTTTTTTCTTCTTTTTTTTTTTTTTTTTTTTAAGATTTTATTTATTTGACAGAGAGACACAGCGAGAGAGGGAACACAAGCAGGGGGAGTGGCAGAGGGAGAAGCAGGCTTCCTGCTGAGCAGGGAGCCTGATGTGGGACTCGATCCCAGGACCCTGGGATCAAGACCTGAGCTGAAGGCAGATACTTAATGACTGAGCCACCCAGGCGCCCTTCCTTCTTTCTTTTTGATTTTAACATTATTTATCTTTAGAACATTTTTCTTTGTCATCGATTTGATATTCCTTTGTATGGAAGATCCAGAGTTTATTTAACTCTTTCCCTGAGATTAGTTTAGTTATTTAGTTATTTTCACATTTTTAGTTGGAAAAAAGCTACTCTAAATAGATATCATTCCCCTCAGGCTCTGTTTGTGAAAGCTGATCATGAAATATTTTAAAGTGCACTTCAAGTAGAAAAGAGTAAAATTCCATATTCCTAAGTTAGTTTTCTACATATGACAAGTCAGGTTGACATTTACCATCATCTATAACTTACATTTTACTCTTAATGAAAAATGCCTTAATTACTAGTAAAGCAAAATAAACTGGAAAAGTCAAATAGCAAGAGAGCACCTTTAATGAGTCTGAAAGTATTTCTAGAAATGTTCTTAAATAAGTGATTAGAACAATTTATGTTTTATTCTTTTAAGAAATTATTAATTGAGGGGCACCTTGGTGGCTCAGTGGGTTAATGTCTGCCTTTCAGCACAGGTCGTGATTTTGGTTTCCTGGGACCAAGCCCCATGTCCATGGGCTCTCTGCTTAGCGGGGAGTCTGCTTCTCCCTCTCCCTCTGCCCCCCTGCTCATGCTCCCTCTCTCAAATAAATAAAAAAAATCTTTTTTAAAAAAAGAAATTCTTAATTGAAAAAAATTATTAATTGAAGTGGCATTGAGTTACATAAAGTAACAAATGCGTTTCTAAACTTTTCTTTCAAAGGCGTATTTAGTCACTATTATCTTTTTATTTCTCACTAAATAATGATGGATAATGATGGATAGAAAGAACCATTTGTAAAAAGTTGCTTTGCATTCACAGTATTTCCTACAAATGAAGATTTCATTATTTGGATTAAAAAAACTACACATTTCCAAATATTGTTCTGAAAAAGATTCATCCTGAGTGAAAAGTTATTACTACACATTATTTAAAGAGGTTGAGCACTCTGTGGTGCCAGTGGCATGGTGTGTTGGAAGGGCACAGTTCCAGAACTGGGAAAATCTTTTTATCTTGGTTTTGTGACTGCTTAGCTGTTTGTGAGCTCCTTGAGCTTCAGGTTCCATATTGGTAAATGAAAGGATTTGAGAGCATAACCACTCAATTCACTTTCAGCTCTAAAATTTTATGGATCTCTGCTTCTCTTTTTCTAAGATGAGGAAACAGAAACAGGCTGTATCGGAGAAGAATAGATTGTGATTTGTGGTATGATACACTGATTGCAGAAATGGCCCTAATTCTCCAGTATCCATACCCATTACAATGTGACCTTGAATTTCTCCTCATCAAAAGATAGAGTTTAGTTCCCTACTCTTTAAATCTGTGCTGGTCTTATAACTTGTTTTGGCTGGTAGAATTTGCAGAAGTGAAGCTGTACACAGTTCTGAGCCAGGCTTCACTAAGCCTTGTGAGTTTTCACTCTCCCTCACTAAACCTTACCACTGCCTTGAGAATGAGCCTGTTGAAGGATGTAGAGATCATGAGTCAGCCCAGTTGTCACAGCCTAGGACCTGACTTCAAAAGCAGGAGTGAGTCTAGCTGTGACCAAAAGAACCACCCAATCACCAGCAGAATCCTGAACTAAATAATTGCTTATCATTTAAAACCATTGAGTGATGTAGATGTTTGTTATGCAGCATCATTGTGGCAGATAGATAGCTGGTACATAATCCGCTAGAGCTTTTTCACATATCTTGCCATTTGCCCTTATTCTTGAGATTTCAAGCATGGGGATCATTTTCTCCTATCCCTCCAGCATCTCACCCAAAGGCATTTGGTCCTGGAGGCATTTTGCATGATTTTTATGGTTGAAGTCATCATTTCTTCCCCTCTCTGTCACAACAAAGCTGCTCCTTATCTATTTTTTATCTTGATAAACATAGTATTAAAACTCTCTCAGGTTTCTTCCAACCAGAAACAATTTTGGAGACACACCTAATACTTCTTTTTCTTCTCCATTGCCTCCTTTCCCCCTTTTCATTGCTGCTGTCTTAGTTTTAGCTTTAGCCTCTTGCTTCAGAACCGTTGCATCAGCTTTCTAACTGATTGCTCTTTGCATATGAACTCTCCCATGAGCTAAGCCTGGGAGCCTGGGAAAAAAAAGGGTACATGCTAAACTTTCCATAGAGAAATGTATCATTGTTGGAAACCTGATTGAACTCTCAAAAGTACACAAATCAGCTATATACAATATAGAACCCAGGTCAATGGTTTTGTTGAATCTGCTATAATAATAATAAAAAAATCTTTAAAATCTCAGCAATACAGAAAAGAAAAAGCAACCATGACCGTATCTAAATAATTTGCTTTGCTAAAATATTATTTCTTCAGGGGAACTTAAATACTTGCTGGGAAATTTAATGAACAAATTCATTAATCATGGCACTGAAATTACTGACTAAGATGCTATTTTTTAAAAAATAAAAGTTTTTGTTTATCTTTCCACTCCCAGGCACATACAGACATACTCAGCAGATATTTGTTGTTGTTGTTTTGCTTCATTTTAATCATTAGTGCTTATCTGTTTAAATTTCACAAGGGTGAGGGATTTCACATTGTTGCATTAATGCCATACTTAGATTCCGTAAATATTTTCACATACCGGTGTGTGTAATCAAGGCAGAAGATATTTAAACTGACACATGGTTTTTCTTCAATCAGAACTAAAAACACTTTATTTTGTGGCTTTTTGAAAAGTACACTTCTGTGTGTGAATATCAGCCTCTGTTTTCAAAGATTGGAACAGCTACAAAATGAAAACAGTGTCTGTGGTTGTTAAGACAGATGCTGGGCTTACAGTAAAAGTAAATAGGATTTTGTGGCCCGCACCTGATTTTTGGTGAAGATCAAAAGGATGGAAAGAAAATCTACTCACTGCTGAGAAAAGGAATCTGGGGTCTTTTGAATCATCATTAAAGCGTTGGCCAGATGCAGCAGATTTCTGGGAAAGAGTCCTCTAGTGCAGGGGTTCCCAAATCTGAATTGCCATTAGGGCCACCTGGAGAGTGTCTCAATAAAAGCAACAGATTCCTCAGCTTGACCCTGTAGTATGGCTCAGTCATCTGCATGCTCTGAAAGCTGACCAGGTGATTTCAATTGTCACGCATATTTGGGCTTGAGTGTAGGATAGGAAGCTATATCCTCTTTTTTGAGGGGCAGTGGTAGTTTTCCCAGTGCTAATTTTCTGAAGTCTCCAGATAAATTTTTTTTTGAAGAAAAAGAAGACATTATAGTCTTTTTTTTTTTATAAAGATACATAAGAAAAAGGAATTTTTTCTCCCCTGAAACTGACATTTTTCTTGGGTGGGAGTAGTTTTTAAGAAATTATATAGACCTCTGTTGTGAAATCTAAAAATGTCAAAGTCATAGAAACAAAGAGTGGAATGGTAGCTACTAAAGGGCTGGGAGTGAGGGAAATAGGGAGAAGTTAATCGAGAGTACAAACTTCCAGTTATAAGATGAGAAAGTTCTGGAGAGCTAATGTATAGCATGATGGCTATAGTTAATAATGTATACTTGAATTTTGCTAAGAGAGTAGATTCTAAATGTCTTTACCACACACACAAAAAGACTAACTATGTGAGGTGATGGATATGTTAATTAGCTTGACAATATATACCTCTATCAAATTATTATGTTGTACATCTTAAATATGTACAATTTTTATTTGTCAGTCATACCTCAGTGAAGGTGGGAAAAAAAATTAAAAAAAAACTAAGCTGGGGTTCCCTGGGTGGCTCAGTCATTAAGTGACTGCCTTCGGCTCAGGTCGTGATCACAGGGTTCCTGGATTGAGTCCCACATTGGGCTCCCTGTTCAGTGAGGAGTCTGCTTCCCCTTCTCCCTCTGCCTCTCCCCCTGGCTCATGCTTTCTCCCTCCCCTCTCTCCTCTCTCTCTGTGTCAAATAAATAAATAAAATCTTTTTTTTTTTTTTAAAGCTAAGCTAAAAAAAAGAAACTATGTAGGTCATGTCTGCTTATGACAAGTTTTGGTTCTAAACCTTTAAAACCAAATTTCTTTATTTGACCAGAGGAGAAAATCATTTATTTTGCATGATTATAATCCTTACTTCCTTTATTTTGCCATCTGGGCATCTTATGACAGGGAATATTATGAAAATACCTTTAAAATGTTAAAAAACATTATACTTATCGTTTCATAAGGCTTATTTGCAATGCCATGTTGTTTATTTTGTACAGGAAGTTAAAAGCCTCCCTTTAAGCCAGTAGGTTATCAGCTGTGACAGTTGACTGCAAAAAAGGGAATTCCTGAAAAAGAAAGGAAGATATGCATCCTTTCTGTGAAAAGTTGGTCTGAAAACGAGTTCTAAAAACTCAAGAATTTCCCTAGGGACGATGGGTTGACGATGGGTTGACGATGGGTTGAATTTTGTCAAAACATTGGCTGCCTTCATTAAAAAAAAATCAACTGCCAAAGTTTTAGCTAAAACCACTGAACTGTCAAGAATCAACTAGATGGCAGTCTACCTGTCCTGATAAAGCTGAAATACTAAAACACATGTGAGTGGGAGCACACAAAGCAGCAACAGTTCTTCAATATGCCTGTTTCTACTTGGAGCACTTTTTAAAGGAGCCAATATATACACGGCCACAGCCTAGGTTTACTGCACCTTTTAATGAGGTTTTGAACCAAGAATAGATTCCTAAAAGACAATCCAGTGGGTGAGTCAAGAATAAAAGCCAGAGATTGATGTTGGGTATGAAATAAAGTTGAGTTTTAGTTATTCAGCAAATGCTTCTCTACTAGCAAGTTTCTTTAGTCCACACCAACAGTTGTGAAACGCTACATATTTGCTATTATGACTGATGCAGAATCGTTTCTTGGTCCTTTGAAATTCATTTTTATTCATTTAGTTGACAGATGTGAATATCCAGTGTGTGCTATGTGGTAGGGTTACAGGAGGAGATAGTTTCTTGCCATCAGCAACCTTTTGGTTTAGATAAACTAGTGGCTAAGTCTGGCCCGTCTCCTGTTTTGTGAATAAAGTTTTATTGGGAGACAGCCACAGCTCATTTGTTTACGTATTGATCAGGGCTGTTTTCACAGTTACAACGACGGAGTGAGCAGTTGTGACAGACTGTGTGGCTTTACAGAAAAAGATTGCTCACCCTGGCCTGCGTTCTTTCTGAAGCAGTAAATCTAGGATAGAGAAGGTAAAGACACAAAAACATCAATCCCATATATTAAAAAAAAAACAACACAATGCCATACTATAGTAGATACTGAAAAATCTTTTAACTGGATAGAAAATATCTTTTGTTGGCTAGCTCAAACTGTTATAACACCACATTAACAAACCCAAGACCACGTACTTGATCCTCACATGAGAGAGTATCCTCACGATCTAGTGTGTGAACACAGACTTAAAATATCAATGCCAGTGGACTATGGTGCAAAATCCCCCATGGTGTTGGTTAGAAGGGTGACAGGTTGAAAACATGTGATTTAATCAATGCAATTTTTTTAACATGACAAAATAACTTAAAACATAGCCGTTTTTGATGCTGGGCTCATAGTGCCTTTGTGGATTAAGCTGAGAAAGAAGTGTTGGGGAGGGGTAATGGCAGAGAGGAAAGAGACAGCAAGGAGGTGGCAGCCCCTCTAGTCTTTCCGCTCAGTGGGAGTGGCTGATGTCACAGCCAGATCACTATCCACTTGGAAGATGTTTTCGTTGAAAAAAGTCAAGAGTCTCATCTTGTCAGACAAAATTAAGGGACGGGGCATAGTGCCACTGCTGTGTCACTAAAATGCTAGTTTAAGTATCTCCAGTATTGCCCCTGAGTGAGAAAATGAACAACTCTTAATTTCATTGAGTCATCAAAGAATACAAGATCTCATTTTTTAAAAATTAAATTAGCTTTACTTGTTCATAATTTGATTTATGATGTCAGACTTGTTGAAACATAAAAATTGTCTGGTTTTCAATAAATAGGGGTGACTAATTCAAGCAAATGACTTCACTTGATCCAGGAAAAATCAAGTCAAATCTCAGTAAAAGGTCTAGAGAAGAGAAATACCATCTTAGGAGAGTAAATTCACTTAAAATGATGAAGCTTTGTGAATTAGGCAAAGTATCTGGTTTCAGGACTTTGGCCTTCAATCTGGGTATCATGGGCTCATTGCTATTTCACTGTAAGTTAGCTTCCTGCCTTTGCTTTGTCTTGAAAAAAATTTTTTTAACATAATCAAACATCCCAATTGACTAACTATATAGCTCTCTTCATTTTCTTCTTCTACTTAAAAAAGGAACTGTGATTTTAGGAAATTCAATTTTTTTCTTAGAAAAAAATCTCCATAATAAAATGGTAAATTAATGGTAAAATTAATAAGAATTGAGAAGTCCAAATATATGCTGATGTATATAAATACAAGAAGGGTTCCCCCCCTCTTCTTCTTACAAGATTATTCTTATTGGTGGTTCTTTCTAGTTCTTATGTCTTTCAACTCTCTGTTCAATATGGTTGGGTTGACAGCTAGAGTTGCCCCAACTTTCCATCCCTCCTGGAATCAGGGGAAGTACATTTTCTCTGATACTGTTTTCCTTCTTTTATAAAGTCTGGATTATTATAATACCTAACTAGGTTTCTCATGGGGATTAACAACACAGTATATGTAAAACACTGACCAAAGCACCTAGCATATAGTAAATGTTAAATAAATATTAATTATTATAATTCAAAGTCCAAAATAAAGCATGGGAAGTAGGGAAACATTTCCCTACTCAAGCAGTGATTGTGAATTTGAGGGCATGTGCCCTTTGCTAGAAATCAGAACTTGTGGGTTTAAATCTCAATATGGGATTCTAAATGTTTAATTCAGGGGAATCCAGCCTATTTTTCTTTCTTTTTTTTTTCCTTTGGTATAAATTTTATTTTACTTTATTTTAAATTCAATTAATTAACATATAGTATATTATTAGTTTCAGAGGTAGAGTTTAGTGATTCATCAGTTGCATATAACACCTAGTGCTCATTACATCAAGTGCCCTCAATGCCCATCACCCAGTTACCCCATCCTCCCACCCACCTCCCCTCCAGCGACCGACCCTCAGTTTGTTTCCTATAGTTAAGAGTCTCTTATGGTTTGCCTCCCTCTCTGATTTCATCTTATTTTATTTTTCCTTCCCTTCCCCTATGATCATCTGTTTTGTTTCTTTTATTCCACACATGAGTGAAATCATATAATTGGCTTTCTCTGATTGACTTATTTTGCTTCACATAATACCCTCTACTTCCATCCACCTCATTGCAAATGGTAAGATTTCATTTTTTTCATGGCTAATATTCCATTGTGTGTGTGTGTGTGTGTGTATACATATATGCATATATGTATATATATATATACACACACCCACATCTTCTTTGTCCATTCATGTTGCTGGACATCTGGGCTCCTTCCATAGTTTGGCTGTTGTGGACATTGCTGCTATAAACATTGGGGTGCAGGTGCCCCCTGGGATCACTATGTATCCTTTGGATAAATAGTAGTGCAATTGCTGGGTCATAGGGTACCTCTATTTTTAACTTTTTGAGGAACCTCCATACTGTTTTCCAGGGTCAGCCTATTTTTCTGAGCAGGAATAATTTCTTCTGAAGTCCCAGAATCCCTTGGGTGTGGTGGGATATGGGTTGTCTTGTCAGGGCTGGGCAGAGAGGAAGTAGAGAGGCCTCATCTTCTCAGGAAAGGAGACGGTGGTTTATGGGTTCTAACCATTCCAGGTAGGTTTTGAATTAAGTCTAGGACCCAGGTAACAGACATGATGATAAAGACCTGGAGAGGCTAAGGATGGTTCTTGCAATGAGTATGTGTATTGTCAATCAGAATGGGTATGTTGTAAAGGGGATATGACACAATCTGGGAAGGCAGCTATTCACTTCCTATAATTTGATTTGTTGACAACGGAGTGAGTGGTTGGATGAGTGGTACCACCAGGGATCTCCTTAGAAAAGAATGAGGATGTATGGTTGCAGGTATCTGGAAGGCCCACTGTGCTGCGTGCTTTAGGTAGGTTATCCCAGTGAGTATCGCAACAGCCGTACCAGAAGGTTATTATTCCTTCAGTTCACAGATGATTAAATAGAGGCCACGAGAGTTTAAGCAGTTCTCTTGAGACCTCATAGCAAGTAAATGGCAGGGTTGGGATGAGAATTCAGTTCTCAGACTCTACAGTTCATGTCCTTGTATTTTATTTTTTAGTTATAAAACACTGCCTTCTTTTAAAATAGGATGTGCAGACAAAAAGAAGCAAACACACAGAGAGAAAATTCATAGGCTCAATACCTGGCATTATGGGATTGAGAAAGAACCTCAAAGAAAAACCCTAAAGCTCAGCGCACAAGAAACTGAAAGTGGAGCCTGAGCCATATTAACCCAAATTGGGATTTGTGATTGGGAAGTCAGCCAGAGCCACTGTGCTTTTCACCCTTCTTCCTAATGCCTCGGGCACGCCTCTCACGTACAGTGACGTGGTTGGGAGACAACGTGATGTCATGGAAAAAGCCCAGACTTCAGTGCTGGATAAACTCCGGCTGGAATCTCGGCTATACAGGTGCTGGCTCTGTGACGTTAGGCAAATCACTTAGCCTCTCTTAATCTGTTGAATGGGGATAATCTCACATGTAATTGAAAAGAAAAACTGCAAACAACCTAGTATAATTATAACAGTAATCATTTGTAATCTCCAAAAACCCCTGCTTTTTCACCATAAAACTAATCCTTTCCCCTCCCTGAATGATCTTATGTCCTAGGTAAATAGACTCTGAAGTGGAAATTTGCATGTAGGAGATTTATTTGGAAGTGATGTCAGGAACATCACCTGTAAAGGAAAGAGGGAAGCCGGACAGGGCAGTGGGACAAGTTGATCTGTGATACATTTGCAACATGTCTCCACTGATCCCTTTCCTCACTCAAAAGCTGAGATGACGCTTCAGAAGTGCCCCGCATCACGCCTTTGTACCTTTGTCCTCCAGTCATTGAGTGCACCTGCCCCCAGGGACAGGGCATGACTTTCGGGCAGACACCTCTCTTTAGCCAGGGGCCATTCTTTGAAAGGGACTCAGCTGTGAATGTCATCTGGCAACATCCTTGGCAGCTAGGGGAAGTGCCCCCAACCTCCTTCATTGCTTCCTTCTCCTAGCTCAGCCCTTCTTGTGGGGGATGGAGCATTCACAATTACTGAGTATCTTTTGTGTGCCTAGCACTGTGGTAGGCATGTCACATATATCATCCTATTTAACCCCCAACAGTTCTCAGTAGTAAGAGGAAACTTATAGAGTAACTTGGCCAAAGTAGCAAGAGCCAGAGCCACGTCTTCAATGCAAAGCAGTTCATGGCCAAAGGCCATGTTCCTTCTGTAACATTACTACTTCTTCCTTGCCCATCACCCCCACTTGACCTATGGTTTCCAATATTGCTATTTTTAGTAGTCCTTCAGCAGATATCTCAAATATATGCCTTACCACATAGCTTTCTGGAAATGTGTATATTTTATTTAAAAATACCTGCATCATCCTTTTTAATACACTGTATTTAATTTGCAGGGAGTTTTACAGTTTAAAATCTAGTAATCATCAAGGATCTATAAATATCAAGGTGAAGACAAAATAATTTCATTATGTTCATCAGGACCTTGCTAATTTAATTTTGAATCTTTTCATCCAAAATCCTTGCAATATGATAAAAATATATCTTTAGATTGGGATTAGTTTCTTAGGCCCGACATGAGTCACTAAATTCTGGCCTCCTTCATTTTCGGTAAGGACTTGGGAAAGCAGTCATGTAACCGAAGAAATTTATCAGACTAGTCAATTGGAGAGTTTATTATTTTTTATTTTTAATTTTTTAAAGTTAATTATTATTTTTTTTTAAATGAGGATAGTGAAGTGATGTCAACTTTGTAACAGATAAAAGGTAATTTTCTCTTCTTGATATCTTTTCCCTGTGAATTCTTACAGGAGTTTCTAGCCTAAAACAGATCATAGTTATTTTTTTTTTTCTTTTAAAAAGAAGTGCCAAAAGGAGAACATGTTTCTTGGTCCAATTTATGCCCTCCAGCACTATTGACAGTTCAATGAATTTTAAACCAATTTCTGGTTCTTTCCTCACTTTAACTGAAATATTTTAAGTTATCTTTGAAAAGCTCTTGTGAGTTAGTCCTATAAATTATCTCTAAAATACATTGCTGTGAATCCAATTTTCATACTGGCGTTTTTCGTTTTTTTTTTCCTACCGTAAAATGTAATGTAATTCTCTAGTATTCCTTGGCCACTAAATTTCCAAGTCCCAGAAGCTTCTGGTTTTCTACACCCATCTACCACCCCAACAAATCCTGCATATTACAGAGATGCCTCCATAGAATGTTGAAAAGATCTTACTGTTTCTTTGCCTTCATGGATGGAGCTATTTTCTTGTTTTGTACATTTCTCTACAAAGAATGGATTTAAGAAACAAAACCCACCTTTTCAAAGTCAAGGTCATGGTGCTCAACAGAGAAATGTGACAAAATCCTTAGGCAAAGTCCATAGCCATATGCCACCTTTCCTAACATCTAGGACAATGGCAGCAGTGAGGATTGGTTTCTGACCCAGCATGTGATTTTCTTTATCAGGTAGTTCACTCTTATTCCGCACACTTGGAGCTAGTCTCCTGGTCAGTCCTTCCCAAAGATTCTTCTCTGCTAGAGTCCCTTAAAAATTCAGTCCATACAGACTGGCCCTCCAGCATTAGAGCAATATAACTTCTGCAAGGCTTTCTTTGTTTCTCTAAGGCCATCTCTTTCGCTGTTCTTTTATGTAATTTAAAGCCAATAGGATTTTTTCAGTACCTTACTAGTTAAGCATTTTCCATCAGTTCCTCAAAAAAAGAGAGTTTTTGAGTTTTGACCACCCTGATTAGTAAAAACGTTGAAGCACAAAATGATTTAAAGTTTGTATGCTTTAAAGATCAAGTAATTAAAAAATACCCTTTGTTCTTAGTTTTATGTGTAGGAAAATGTTGAGGTTAATTCGCTGACCATGTGGGATAATTTGACTTTCAATCAGTAAATTTAGAAGATCTTTCATAACATAAAAAAGATCCAGCCCTGCCAAGGACAAATGACTGGCACTGAAATTCCTTTGTTAGCTTAAGTCACTGACATGTAAAACAAAAGAAAATTCTTTGGCAGAAAACACAGGAATGTCCAGATGGTTTCTATCTATTTTCTCATTGATTGTATAATTAAAATCCCCTTTAATCATCAGAAAAATTGAGATAGAATGTTTGTAATAGAACAGTACTGTGTTTTGAAGAAATTCTTCTGTGGTAGGTTCACTAGTAATGAAGTACTGGCAGCAACTATTTGGTGAATTTGCCCTATGGAGAAAAAATATCCAGATAGTTCATGAGGGGATAGATTGCCTATTTGTAGCGCTGTTGGTTGTGCCAGATAAGATCACAACACTGAGCCACCAAAATGAATATGAATTAGTGGCTATCACCTGCCTTTTAGGCGGTATTTCCCTTTACCTGCTGCAGAATTCACACCTTTGATGAATTGAAAGGTGGACTAGTTCATTGTGAGGTTAGTTACTAATGAAAGCACCAATAAACTAGTCAGTGAACTACTTATAATGCATGTCATCAGCAGTTATGGGATGTTATTTATTTACCCAGGAAACCCTGACCTAATCTTGCTAAACTATATTCTGTGAAATTATGTGCCTATTGATCTACCTAAATGATACTGGTCAGCAGAACTACATTCCCATGTGTTCCTTCCTTCTATATTCCGTCTACTGATCACTCGGTTATATATTATTACTCTCTACATATAGAATGTACATGGATATGCATGGTTTTACACTTGATCTTGGCCAAAAGGCCAAGACATGTTTATACGAATGGTTTTAGTTGGTGGATGGCTTTATCTTTTTAGGCTGAGTGACTACTTAGAACTTTATGGGGAACTTACACGACATTCTATCTATATGTTTATGTCTATGTCTGTAGCATCTGCATCGCAATCCATCTTCTGGTTCAGAAATGGTGTCAGTAATGATTTTAAAATGGAAAACAAACAAAAATGAAAAATTCTAGTGATTGGCCAGCAATTTCTGGGATTTTTTTTTTTTAACTTGATTGTTATTTTCAAGGACTTTACTTTGGTTTAAGTAATGAGACAATATTGTCATGTTTTTCAGGATGCTGATGAGACAAAATACAGGAACATAGGATCTCTTTCCCAGCGGTTCTGGGAAAAGTTTATGGAGTAAAGTATTGTAGAGAAAGCAGTACTGTTGTTATAGCTGCTGAGTTCAAAGAGAAAGGGTAGGGAAGAATATGGTGAGGGTTTAGTTTTCTATGGCTCCTTGCAAGCCTGTGTGATTCCTGATGGGTAATGACTCACAGCCAAGAAGCCTAAAGGCATAGGTGCCTAGGGCAGGAAGCAAAGGTCCAAATAACTGCTATGCTTATTAGGTACTTGCTATAAACCATGGATTTATAAGTGCTAAGGACTTCACACAGATTATCCCATTTAACATCACCTATCCCCATTCCATGCATGAGGCTAGCAGAGGTTTAGGGAAGTTAGGTCATTTGAAGGATCAGTGATTCAAATCTGGGTATTTTGACTTGAGAGGCAGCCTTTTTTGGGCCATTACATTGTTCTCTCTTGAAGTCTAAACACTATCCTCATTGCATAAGCAAGCAAAGGTGTTCATCACCATTTTAATTAGGACCTTGAAAGATCCATTATCAATGTCAGGGAACATTCCTGCAGCAAACATTAGGAGAAGGGAAACCACTCTCTGCTGCAGTCTGCTATTCCTTTCCTCTCCCTGCACCTTGGTTGTTCAAAAGGAAGTGATGGTTGTAGGAAAGATTGGTAAGGGGGTAGGTGGTACTCAGGATTTGACCTGTAGTGATTCTGCTCGATAGTTGCAAGAATGTTTCAATACCTGTTCTGTATTTCCAAGTCAAAGTTTGTTTTTGTGTAGGGTTTTTTTTTTTTTTTAAGATTTTATTTATTCATTTGAGAGAGAGAGAGAGCACAAGCAAGAGAGGCAGAGGCAGAGGGAGAGGGAGAGGGAGAAGCAGGCTCCCCACTGAGCTGGGAGCCTGACACAGGGCTTGATCCGAGGACTCTGGGATCATGACCTGAGCCGAAGGCAGACGCTTAACCATCTGAGCCACCCAGGTGTCCCTGTGTGTAGGTTTTATATGGCTTTTGTTGGTATGTGACTATAATTTTAGTTGACTGATGACTTCAAGCCCTGTGGTGACCCTGCAACATGACCTGTTATTTATGGCTTTGCTTTATTTAATTTTCCAGTAATATAAGGAGGCAGCTATTATTATTCTATGTCATGAATTCGAAGTCATATATTCTGGCCCCCCTCCTGCCTATATTTTAACATTGTTAGGTCAGGATGTCTCTTACAATTGATGGTATGTGTGTATCTAGTTTAATTGGCAGTACTTTTTTTTCTTAGTGGCACATAAAATAATAGTGCAGTTTTAAAAAATGATGGTGTTTTGGATGTAACAAGATACAGTATCTCTGGTTTATGGAGGCAACTATGGAGGTTAAATGATTTACTCTGGGTTACCCAACTAGGGATTGGTAGTGATGTGTGATGGCAAATTGTTGAGAGAATCAGTTTCTCCTTCACCCTGTACACAGTTGGTCTACATTTTCCAACCTCTCTTGCCATTATGTTTGGCATGAGACACAGTGATAGACGCATAACCAGAACCACAAAAACACATGTTTTTCTCCACTTTTTCTTTTCCCAGTCAGGTGGCTGGGTGTCCATGTCCAGAGTAACCCTGGGAGCCACCTGTTGAAGGTGCCTGAACTTCTACCAATCTGATTCATGAAGGACTATGTGGAGCAGAGCTGTTTCCCTTCCCCACTTTCTCTAATCTACTGATTGACTTTCCATGAGTGAAAGTTAAACTTACATTGTGTTAAGCCATTGAAATTTTAGGATTCATATGTTGCAAATAGATTCTCTTACCTTAACAAATATGTCGGTAGAGCTGGGATTCAAACCTTGTCATTCAAATTCCAAAACCTGTCTTCTTAACTAACATTTCTTCAGGTTAACTGGTATTATATTGAATAAAAGTTTTCATGATGAAAGAAGTTTGGGAAACACTTATTTGAATAAGTTTTGTGATGTAAGACTTTTTAGAGCCATGCGGGTATGCATTGTGAATCTCTAAAAAGTGTCGTATGCAGTTTTGATAGCTCTCTATGACACTGACACTGACTATACGTCAGACTTCTAACGACATTGAATCATGTCTCTATAAAAATGTGTTACTTTGTATAGGGCCATATTCTTACTGGAGGCTGGTGAATACATTTCAAATTATACTTATAAAGAAACTATTCTTAATGATTTTCTGGTGTTATATTTTCCAGCCTAATCAGTAAATTTTGTATCCATTCAACTTATTTTGTATGTTATTAAATGATAATTTTTATTAAAACTGTTTTGAGGATGGGGTCTGAGGTTTTCTTGTTCACCACTGTATCCACAGCTCCTTGGCACATGGCCTACTACACGGTTAGGCACTCAGAAAATATATGCTAATGTAGTTAAAGAGGGGGCATGGTGTGATGCAGTGAATGTTGAATTAGGTGTTGAAAAGTGTCCTTAGTATGGGATCTGTGAGCCTCAATGTCCTCATTTATAAAATAAGGATAATGATATTACTCCATTGGCTTAAAAGGATTCTGTGATGATCAAATGGAATAACCTAAGTATGAGCACTTTGTAAAGCTGTAATGCAACATATTAGTATGACTATTAGAATTAAATACTTAGTGTTTAGTAGACTTTATTTAAAGCTTATATTTTCCCACGATTATTAGGCTTTGGTACAGACTTTATATTACATGTAGTTGATAAAGTAGAATCATATGTCTCTTCCTCATGGAACATGAGGGAAGTTGAAAATCAGTAAAACTTATGTGAGCATCCTTGCTCAGCAACTAGAGCTATCCTGTCTTTTGGGCACACCAGATAGTCACATGGAAATGCATTCAGCAAGGATTTGAAAGAAGGCTATAAAGAACTCCAGAAGAACCAAAAATAAAAAAGTTAGTTAAAAATCACATAATGAATAATCTTTTAGATTTAATCTGGGAAAACTAATTCCAGTTTGGAAATCTTTTTTCTTCCTCTGAATTTTGCCATGTTTGTTTGTCTTAGAATGAGCAACACATTAAAAATCAAAAACAGCTAAGTGTTTGAGCAAGTGTCCTTCACATCAACCCCTGATTTCCTTTTGCTTCTATATAAGAAAGGGTTCATACTTTCACTGGCGTAGGCTTCTCATTTTGAAAGTACTTGGATGAAATATGTCCTGTGGTACTGAGTATTCTCCCTGTTAATGTACTCTGTATATTGGATGTGTTGTCAAGTTTATTTGGACCCTCTCTAAGTTAGCAGTGAAATTATCTTAGATTGCTTTCTTTCAAACATTGACCTTTCGTCACTGTTGGATCAGATGTTTTTATTGCCAAATGACAGGGCCACGTGTGTGGACTATTTTCAGGCAGCAATATATGGTACGGCAGCAAGGGAAGGGAAGAAAGCCATTAGGTTTTGGTAATGTACTGAATGACCTACTCCCTTTTCCAAGAAACAATTCCAGAAACAAAATGTTTTCTCCTGAGCTTAAATGAAAAGCAGATACAACAAAGGCTTTAACTGAGAAATAATAGATTCACTGGCATCAGGTACTGAAGGAATTGCACACTATTTAGACTTCTCAAAAAATTGGCTATACTTGTTAGCTGGGGGTCCAAAAATTCTCTGGAAATTATTGTCTATGTTAACCATAAAACTACTAAACAGTTTATTATTGTCAAATTCACTTAAAATGGATAACCTTGATCTCTGAGTAATTCCCTTTAGGGAATCGCCTGTGGTGAGAATATATTTTAGAAGTCCATTGTGAAGCATTTCAATAAATCAGTATGATTGAAGAAAATTTGATGTTCCTATGGAAATTTCCATGCTTTCATCCCCCCCTTATTATTAAGACTAGTGATTCTTATGCTAAAGAATCTTTAGATTCTTTAGCATAGACTGACATTCTTTAGCAAAAGACTGACATTTTCTCAGTTTAAAGTATAGTTTATGAATACTGATGGAAAGAATGTTACTGCGGAAATTCATTTGTTTCTCTTAGTCTGCATTATCTATCTCCTTACTCTTCAAGTTTACCTTTAACTTCTGTCAACCTAAATTAGTTCTGTTATCCAATCCAGATATAGTCTATATATTTACCCTGAGGGAGATGTAAGCCCTAAATATTTGGTTAACCTATTTTTCTGATGGGGCCTTATAAAAGTTGTTGAAATCATATAGAGATTCTAAGGTATGGATTTTAGTTGTAGGTAAACAACCACCCCTGTTTGTCCAGCACTGAGGGGTTTCCTGGGACACAGCACAGCTCTCCACATAATGGAACAGTTAGTCATCCCAGTGCATCAATAATATATACATTAAACATTATATGAAAAATACCTAACCCAATAGCCCAACATTAATTATGAAATATATATCCCCAACAGGTCTTCATTTTTCTAGGAATTGCATTGGCATTGAACTCATTCTTTGAAATATTGCTTACTGAACATTTTAATGAAGAGATCATTGGATGCTTCTGACTTTTAGATAATATAATTTACTTATTTTTGCATTTAGATCAACTTTATTATGTTCAAAATATAGAATTTGTTGTAACTTTCCTATACTCTTTCTTAGTTTTAATTTAATAAGACATAAGAAATTACAGGCCAAGAACTTCATTAAAGAAATATTTTTTATTTTAAAAGACTTTATTTATTTATTTGACAGAGAGAGACACAGCGAGAGAGGGAACACAAGCAGGGGGTGTGAGAGAGGGAGAAGCAGGCTTCCCACTGAGCAGGGAGCCCGATGCGGGGCTCAATCCCAGGACCCTGGGATCATGATCTGAGCTGACGGCAGACGCTTAACGACTGAGCCACTCAGGTGCCCCTAAAAAATATTTTTTAATGGCTTATTTTCCAGTTGCTTATTTTTTATGCCGAGATATTTACTTTTGGAGGTCATTAAACATATTTCTACTTCTTTGTGAATTTGAGCAGAATAATTACAAAGTTCCCCATGTATTGTTTTTGCTGAAAATCAGACAGTCAAGTTTTACATGTCTGCAAAATAAATATCTTGTCAACACCCCTTACTTCTTTTTATTTTCCCAGAGCTTTGGTTTGTAAAACAAGCCTGATATGTGTTGGCATTCTTTTATAAGATGACCTCGTTCCTTTTCATGAAATATTGTAATCCAAAGCTCCAAAGAGCTTGAATTATCCCAATATTCAGTGTCTTAAGATTTGTACTAGTGAGACATAGCACAGAGGACAAAGAATACCTACTAGATTTCTGAAGAATTTGAGCTTGAAGGAACAATCTTAGAAAGACTCTCCCCCACCTTTTTTTTTAAGATTTTATTTATTTATTTGAGAGAGAGAGAGGGTGAGTGAGAGAGAGCAGGGAGAGGGGTGAGGAGCAGACGGAGAAGGACAAACAGACTCCACACTGAGCGTGGAGCCACATGCAGGACTTGATCCCATGACCCTGAGATCATGACCTGAACCGAAACAAAGAGTTGGATGATTTAACTGACTGAGCCACCCAGCTGCCCCAAAAGACTCTCCTTTCTTAAACTTGAATAAGAGTTGCAAAGAGTGAATTTCATTTTAGAAGAGTAAAGTGGGTCATAATATTGAACAAGCTAACAAAAGCACATCAATTCACTCTGGTGGCAGCTAATAGTTGCATTGTAGACATACCTACCTGGTCCATTTACTCTTTCTGAGGGAACATAGAATGACAAATGTGTTGAATGCCCATTTCATTTTTGAAGGAAGCGAGAGGAAATAGAAGGTCAGTTTGATTCCACTGTCTGGGAACTTTTGGAAATGGATGTTCTAATATTACATGGCAGGAGATGGTAATCGGTGGCCATATTAAGTGATAGAATTTGTTTTACCTATTTTTCCTTTCTTGGTGTACTTTATGGACTGTTTTGCCATTTTGCACATTATCAGGACCTCAGATGCTGTCTGTGGTCTTCTACTTTTCATTCTTTAACAGTGAACAGACCCTTATATAAAAAAAGGTCAGGAGTTAAACTGCATGTCATGTCTAGTATCAGGTGAATCCTGCTTCCTGGAAGAACTATTACCATTTCTTTGTAGGTCTTTTGTAGTATCTATGTATATTTAATTATATTTATATGTTATTTAATTATTATTTGATTATATTGAAGTATTTTAGTATTTTTAGTACTTAGTATATGTAGCATTTTAAATATTCATATGTAGAATGTGAAGATTTAATTCATATGTACATTTTTTTCATTGGGAAAAGACAGATTTCAATTATATCACAAATAGCTTTTCATGACATTAATTTATATTTATAGATCTTCTGGCTATACAGCTATTCCTTGAGTATGAAATACATCTATCTATCTATCTGTCTATAGATAGATACATAGATAACCTTCTATGAGGGAGTAAAGCTGGGTACTAACTCTTAGCAGTATTGCATACTGTCTTTCTGTACTCAGAATAATTCAGTTGTCTATCTAAGATCCATAGCTGACAGTTGCACAAGAAATGTTATTTGTTTTTGACTTTTGAAGACTTTTGAATTTGTTTTTCTCTTTGAAAGGTAACCGGAAAATCAGAGAATGTGAATTTTCGTCCCTAATGACCATCCTTAAGATTTCCCTTCTAGGCCATTTTTTTTTTTTAATGGTTGATGGTCTTCCCTACCATCCTAAACAATGTATAGCAAGTCATCTACACCCTAAGAAATGTAAATCACATGTTATGTTTATTTGGAATTAGAACATCTTCTGGGCTTCTCTCTCTATAGTGAATTATGCCTTAACCATATGTGCTAAATTATTCATTCCCACCTGTCAGCAGGTTTGCAAATGGAACTATGGAGGAACCCTCACGTGGTCAATGGTTGTTCTCTGGGCAGACATGAATATGAATTTGTGGACCTGAGTACATAGTGCCAGAAGAAATTAGGTGTCAGGGCTGTGCAAACGTGGGCTGAGGGTCTAAAAAGGCAATAAATAAACATTACCTGTCCTTTCAAAGGCATCTTTTTTTCAGGCATACCATTTCAAAGGGAAGTGTTAAGGTTAGGGTTAGGATTACAGACTTTAATACCAAAGCAAATGAACCATCTTTTATTTGTACAGCCTAAAGAAAAGGATTCTGAATCTTAACCCCTTATTTTATTCAGATAAATGAATTAGACATGAGAGTCTTCTAAGAATTCCAGTTGTTCATAATTTTAATTGGAGAAGAAAATCTGAGGAATTTGACATTTGTGAAAGGAAAGCTAGCAAAGGATGTGAAGCAAAGCTGCGGGAAGTGGTACAGATATTGTGCTTTGTGATCAAATACGTTCTCAGTCCTTCAGGTCATCTCAACTTCTCTTTGCGGTTGTGGAAGAATTTGCTGTACTTCAATCCTCACCACCCCCCAGCTTTATTGGGGTATGAATGACAAATAAAAACTATATATTTAGGTTGTACAACATGGTTTTTTAGAAGGTGTAGAATGTGAAGATTTAATTCATATATACATTGTGAAATATTGCCACAATCAAATTAATGAACACATCCATTACCTCACAGTTACCTTTTCTTCCTTCCTTTCTTTCTTTCTTTCTTTCTTTCTTTCTTTCTTTCTTTCTTTCTTTCTTTCTTCCTTTCTTCCTTTCTTCCTTTCTTTCTTTCTTTCTTTCTTTCTTCTTTTCTTTTTTGGTGTGTATGTGGCAAGAATACTTAAGATCTACTCTCTTAACAAATTTCAAGTATATCATAGTCACCTATGGAATGAGAGAGAATATTTGCAAAACATATATCTGACAAAATATATAAGGAACTCATACAACTCAATAGCAACAAAACTTCCAAATAAACCAATTAAAAAATGGTCAAGGACATGAATAGATATTTTTCTAAAAAAGATATACAAATGGCCTATAGGTATATGAAAAAGGTGCTCAACATCACTAATCATCGGGAAAATGCAAATCAAACCCACAATGAGACATCACCTCACACCTGTTAAGGTGGCTATTATCAAAAAGAGAAAAAATAATGAGTGTTGAAGAGAATGTGGAGAAATGGAAACCCTTGTACACTATTGGTGGCAATGTAAATTGGTGCAGCCACTATGGAAAACAATATGGCAGTTCCTCAAAATATGAAAAATAGAAATGCAATTTGATCCAGCAATTCCATTTCTGGGTATATAGCCAAAGGAAATGAACTTGCTATTCTTTGATTGTGCCAAGATCCTGTGCTAAGCTTTTGGGACTTTGTGTTTGCTGTCTTTTCTGCCAGGAATGGTCTTTCCCCAAATGCAGACTAGGTCTGTCACTCTCTTCATTCCAGTCTCAGCTCAAATGTCTTCTCAGAGAGGCCTTGCCTAACGGGTCACACTGCTTTAATGTTTTCACTAGAGCCTTAGAGACTCCAGAGACTAGAGTCTGAGGTTGCACATCTATTAATTAATTAATTCATTCATTATTTGTCTCTGCTACTGAATGTGAGTTCCATATAGGCAGGGGCTTTGTCCAGCTTATGGCCACACACCCAGCCTTGTCCACATCAGGTGCTTGATAAATGCTTATTGGTAAATGAATGGTGGAATTTACAGTAAAGCCAAAAATGTTACATAGCTCTTTTACTATAAGAAGGAGATGTTTATTTTTCAAGTTAGAAACACAAAGAATCTACTTCTGGCTTTAATATATGCTAAGATCAGGTGAGAAATGCAAATTGCTTATAATAGACACCTCATGGGGAGTAGTATCTGAATAAAGGCTCAACTGGGGGAAAAAAAATGAATCTCTTCCTAAACTCCTAAAATCTAAATCAGAAGCATACCCCGGACCTGAGGCTTCCTAGGCAGGCAGTCAACATCATCATCACCACATGAACACATGCTTATTGAACAGTGAAAGTGTACCTCTCTTCTAAGGATACTTACGGGCAACAAGGAAGAAACAGGTGGTGCCTGCAAATGAAAATGAGCATGAGACACTGCATGAAGGTTATGAGGACTTCTTGGCTCTAAGTCTCTGCTCAGTCTCATGTTAATCTCCCGAGGATACGACACTGATCACTCATTACCTCTTGAAAATACTCCTTCCACTTGACTTCTATTAAAATACTGAAGTTTCCTGTCATTTGTCTACTGACCTCTCTTTTTAAACTAGCTCCTCTTGCTCTGTCTTCCCTGTAAAAATTGATATTCACTAGAATACTACCCTTTATCCTCTTCTCATTCACTGTCTACCTAGGGGAGGTTACTCATGATGCTGCTGCTGATTCCTTACCATAATGCTCGTAACATTGACCTTTTTTTCAATTCCCAGGCCTAAATTTCCCACAGTTACAAGGTATCTTTGTGTGGATTTTCCTTTAGGCACCTCAAAATTAGTATGTTTCAAACCAAATCTGTTATATCATTTTTTTCTCCTGCTTTTCTCATTTTAGTTTCTAGTCCTCTAAGGAGCTATCTTCTTGTTATTCTCCTCCTACCTTTTTTCTCAGTCACTGCTCAGTTCAGACTTTCATCTTTTCCCACACTGGGTAGTGCAGTAACTAGCATGGCTTCTCTCCTCATGTCTCTGATGCCATCAATTCATTTCCTTCTGTAAAACTCCTCCGTTTATTCCCCCGAAAGTAATGTCCAATTTCTTTATAAAGGCATAGAAATACTCTAAAAATCTGGCCCCAAAATAGCTTTCTAGCCTCATTTGCCTCTACAGTCTCCATACAGCCAACCCCATTGGATGGTTTGGGTCCCTTGAACACTCCCCATGCCTATTTCCTCTGTGCCTTTAATCGTGCCCCACTCTCAGTCTATGTGCCTTTCCTTGATTCTTCACATTAAGAAATCCCATTCACTGTTTGAGACGCCACTTAAAAATCTACTCTGAAGCTTCTGTCTACCCTTTGAGAGCCCATGCCTCTTTCTCCATTTCATTCTTTCTCCCTCTTTAGACTATAAACCCATTGAGATCAGCTGCCTTACTTGTCTCTCTTTATAGCCCTCCTTAGCATCTTCTAGTGTAGTGTCTTGACTATAGAGGACACTCAATAAATCTTTCTTAAGTGACATATGTTGTATGTCTTAGGTTGAGAGTAAAGTGCCCATTGTAAGTGATAGATGATAAACAATGGAAGATTCACCCTTCTTGTGTTTGTAGCATGCCATTTATAAGCTCTTCATGTTTATCAAAGTGGTTAAGATCTGGGCTATGGAATTTAGCAGATACAGGTTAGGGTACTAGTTATGAAGGATAGACAAGTTACTAACCTTATCTAAGCCTCAACTTATTTATATATAAATTGGGCATAATATTCTTTATCTAATGTAAGGTGGTTGTGAAGATTGATGAAATATGAATGTAAAGTGCTTAGCACAATGTCTCACACATAGTAAGTTTTAAGTAAAAGTTATTTATTGTTGTTGTTATTCCAAGCCTCTAAGCAGTCATGTCCAGTCCTAAAATATCTTCATATTAAATATTAGCTGCAGAGCAAGCTTTCCATGTAACTCCTTTATGTGTTTGAAAATAGATTAGACACGTGTCATGATACAAGTCTTTGGTTATATAATTCCTCAATGCACCTATTATCACTCTTGCCTTTTGTTTTCAGTCTGTTGAAAAATCAAGACAATAAGTATAAACATTAATTGTGGCACAAACATTCTTGCTAATGATATGAAAACAAAACAATTGTAACCTGATGTGGATTACAAAGATAACCCACTAAAGTCACCAATGTTGTCCTCTTCACTTTCATTTCGAACAACCATTTAAAGCTAAATTAATTTAGATGGCTGAAATATAATCTTGGCTACAGTTTTTGGCATCTTAAAGCCAAAAATAAAATCACAGTTTAATTGGCTTCCCTGACTTTGGCAATAAATAATATGATAGATTTTACTCAGGAAATTTTGATATTTTCAAAAGAATCATGATTTGTTTCTTAGCAGTCTCTCAAAGACAAAATTTAAACCTAGGAAAGGGTGAGAGAGTGTGAGGGGGAGGAATAATGAGAGAAGTATATATTTGGGCTTAGGACAAGTATAATTTCTGGATAAGAATTTGGACTGAGATGATGTTTGTGAGGCAATTTAAACTTCATGAAAGAAAACTGGCATTACAAGCACAGTGTTATTATCTGCATATGTGTTTATGTGGCATCAATCAATATGCTATAAAAATTAGGAAGATATATTAAATGGATGTTATTGAACAGGAGGGGTATCAGGTGAACACGCTGGAGGTTCTAAGGAACTCACAGAATTGTCTAGCCAAGTCCTCCCCTCTGCCCAGAAGTACACCTAAGGTCTGTGAGGAGATTGCTTATTTTGGCTTATTTAAAGGCTTTCCACAGGTAAAATCCATTGCTTGATTTCAGTGTGTAATAATCTTTGTGGGGAAAATTGCTTCCATTTTGTGAAAATTCCAGCTCTCTTTTAGTCTTCATCTGTGCATAGCTGCTATTTTTGTACCTCTCTCATCAGAACACCACTGTCTTTTTGTGGACACATTTAACAATTGCTTTTAAAAAGTAACTAGACTTGGGGCGCCTGGGTGGCTCAGTTGGTTGGGCGACTGCCTTCGGCTCAGGTCATGGTCCTGGAGTCCCGGGATCGAGTTCCGCATCGGGCTCCGTGCTCGGCAGGGAGTCTGCTTCTCCCTCTGACCCTCCCCCCTCTCATGTGCTCTCTCTGTCTCTGTCTCTCTTTCTCTCATTCTCACTCTCTCAAAATAAATAAATAAATTAAAAAAAAAAAAGTAACTAGACTTGGGGCGCCTGGGTGGCTCAGTCGTTAAGCATCTGCCTTTGGCTCAGGTCATGATCCCAGGGTCCTGGGATAAAGCCCTGCATCAGGCTCCCTGCTCAGCGGGAAGCCTGCTTCTCCCTCTCACACTCCCCTTGCTTATGTTCCCTCTCTCACTGTCTCTCTCTCTGTCAAATAAATAAATAAAATCTTTTAAAAAAAGGTAACTAGACTTATTGTGGTAATCATTTCATAATATACACAAATATTGAATCATTATGTGGTATACCTAAAATAATGTAATATGTCAATCATATCTCAATAAAAATTGACGTATGCAAATGCGAATACTTAAAACAGTATGGAGATGCACACAAGGGAAAGGGAAGTGTTTCCTTTCCTTATCTTCATCGGACACCTCAAAGAAAACTTTTTGGTCTTAGGACCCTTTTAGATTCTTAAAAGTTTATGAAGAACCCAAAGAGTATTTGCTAATCTATCAATATTCATCATATTAGAAACTTAAACTAAGAAAATTATAAAATGTTTGTCAGTTCATTTAAAAACAGCAGACATATAGACCAATGGAACAGAATAGACAGCCCAGATATGGACTCTCAACTCTATGGTCAAATAATCTTCAACAAAGCAGGAAAAAAATATGCAATGGAAAAAAAAGTCTCTTCAATAAATGGTGCTGGGAAAATTGGACAGCTATATACAGAAGAATGAAACTCGATCATTCTCTAACACCATACACAAAGATAAACTCAAAATGGATGAAAGACCTCAATGTGAGACAGGAAACCATCAAAATCCTAGAGGAGAACATCGGCTACAACAACTTCTTTCAGGATACATCTCCAAAGGCTAGTGAAACAAAAGCAAAAATGAACTTTTGGGACTTCATCAAGATAAAAAGCTTCTGCACAGCAAAGGAAACAGTCAACAAAACAAAGAGGCAACCCACGGAATGGGAGAAGATATTTGCAAATGACACTACAGATAAAGGGCTGGTATCCAAGATCTATAAAGAACTTCCCAAACGTAACACCCAAAAAACAAATAATCAAGTCAAAAGGTCAGAAGACATGAACAGACACTTCTCCAAAGAAGACATATAAATGGCTAACAGACACATGAAAAAATGTTCATCATCATTAGCCATCAGGGAAATTCAAATCAAAACCACATTGAGATACCACCTTACACCGGTTAGAATGGCAAAAATTGACAAGGCAAGAAATAACAAATGTTGGAGAGGTTGTGGAGAAAGGGGAACCCTCTTACACTGTTGGTGGGAATGCAAGTTGGTACAGCCACTTTGGAAAACAGTGTGGAGGTGCCTCAAAAAATTAAAAATAGAGCTACCCTATGTCCCAGCAATTGCACTCCTGGGTATTTACCCCAAAGACACAGATGTAGTGAAAAGAAAGGCCATATGCACCCCAATGTTCATAGTAGCAATGTCTGCAATAGCCAAACTGTGGAAAGAGCCAGATGCCCTTCAACAGATGAATGGATAAAGAAGATGTGGTCCACGTATATGATGGAATATTACTTAGCCATCAGAAAGGATGAATACCCAACTTTTACATCAACATGGATGGGACTGGAGGAGATTATGCTAAGTGAAAGAAGTCAAGCAGAGAAAGTCAATTATCATATGGTTTCACTTATTTGTGGAACATAAGGAATACCATGGAGGACATTAGGAGAAGGAAGGGAAAAATGAAGGGGAGGAAATCAGAGGGAGAGATGAACCATGAGAGACTATGGACTCTGAGAAACAAACTGAGGGTGTTAGAGGGGAGGGGGGTTGGGGGATGGGTTAGCCTGGTGATGGGTATTAAGGAGAGCATGTACTGCATGGAGCACTGGGTGTCATATGAAAACAATGAAGCTTGGATCACTACATCAAAATCTAATGATGTATTGTATGGTGACTAACATAACATAATAAAATAAAATTAAAAAAACAAAACAAAACAAAACAAAAAAACCAGCAACAATAAACTCATCGCATATTCACATTTAAAAAATGCCATTTACCAGCAGATGTGTCCACAGAGCCTAGCACTGTGCCTACAACCAAGTAATTATTCAATAATTCTTGACAATAAATGTATGACCTAAAAGATTTTATTCCAAAGCCTAAGAAGATAATCAAATACAGATCTGCCCAAGAAGAGTATATTTCAAATGACTGTCAGGCCGGAATATGTCTTCCACATCTTGACTCTTCCTTCAACACATAGCTATAACTCCTCTGGTCTCTATCCAGACCTTCATGTTACTCTCACTCAGTTAAGCCAATAGCAGCCTTCAAACCAAAAATATGAATGCTAATTGTGAAAAGCTAATATTCTTTCATTCAACAAATATGCATCATGTGCTTCATACATGAGGCATGGTACTAAACTCTGGAGGTACACAAATGGACAAAACTGACACTACTATTCCGCTCCTCCTATCCTAGTGGAACAAAACCAATGAATAAATATCTAAAATACTAAAAAATAAATTAAAATGCCATTTAATGAAAAATGTTGAAAGAGATTTTCCATGGTAGTGAGAAGAGTGGCTTTGTTCTATGTTTTTTGTAATTCTCTTTAATGCCCGGATTAACACACAACAAGAGGATGCTCATCTCTCATTCTGTGTTCAAACTGTGGCACTATTATACATCACGTAGCCTCTAGAAAACTTCACTGTACAGTGATGACAAGGTGAGACTGAAAAAGGCCAATAACATTTTGGTATTATTATGAAAAAAATTTTGACCTTGTAGCTCCCCTAAAAGCGTGGACTCACCTGGGTCCTGGGACATATTTGGAGCCTCACTGCCTCAGACAAAATAATTTTGGACCATTTCTGGGTTTGTCTTTTCTGATTATTACAACCATAATGTTAAATGTTATGCTTATACCTCTTGCCTACTTTCTGCTTAAATTCCTATCTAATTGCTCCCTATTCTGTAAGCTGTCTCCTAATAAATGTTGGACTTTCCTCGTTCCTTCCAGCTACGTGAATGAACACTTTGGTGTGCTTCCATGTCCCTCACCTCCATCTCTTCTTCTTCCTTTCTCTTTTCAAAACCTGCCAACTCTACCAGCGCTTTACACGATTAAGTTTTCCAGAATTTGGATTCTTTGCCATTGCTATAAATAGAGCTTCCATGCTGTAAATGAAGGCTTTCCATTTCTGTAAGTTGGATTTAAAATGGAAAATAAAATGTGATAATTGTGTAAATATTTCTATGTGTAAAAATCCATAGAAAAAGAAATAGAATCTTACATCTCTAAATCTGTAATGTTTAGAAGAAGATGTTCCAACATAAAAGTCAAATAAGTTCTTTTCTCAGATGCCTATTGCCCAAAACAATGACATTGCAGTATGCTTCTTATTTGGACCATATATTTCTTGTACAGTTTTTTTATTCTTCTTAGAGTTTCTAATTACCTTTTGTGTTTTTTTTCCTCCAGAAAGAACTTGTGTGCCTTAAAAAAAAAAAACAAAAAAATTATGTTCCTAAGATAATTCAGTTTCTTAATTATACTACTTGCCAGATGCCTCAGTATGTGTCATAGGTCTGCTGCCGAGGCATAATTCTGGGTTCTCTTGGATCTTATGTCTTTCTTTTTGTTGTTTCCTTTTTAATTTAACTGTAGTGCATCTTCAAGTAATTTCTTTTTTTTTTTACAGAAAGGGAGATAAATACACTGATTATCTGTATGTGCAAAAAATATCTTTATAATTTCTACACATTTTGACTGAAAATTTGGCTAGGTCCAGAATTCTGAGTTGAAATAATTTCCTGTGCTATCTATGAAGGCATTGTTTCTTTAGTTTCTAACATTCGGTGTGGCTGATAAGAAATGTGATACTAACCTGATTTTTCTTATTTGTGGATAACCTCTTTGTTCCCGTGAATACTTTCTGGTAGTTTTCTTTGTCTTCCATTCTGAAGTTTTGTGAGTATGTGCTCAAGTATGGGTGTGATTTTGTTTATCCTGCTTTGACGTTTTAATTTGAAGACTTCTGTTTTCTGTTCTGATAAATATTATTCTGTTTTGGGGTGCCTGGGTGGCTCAGTCGGTTAAGCGTCTGCCTTCAGCTCAGGTCATGATCCTGGAGTCCTGGGATCGAGCCCCACATTGGGCTTCCTGCTCATCAGGGAGTCTGCTTCTCCTCCCTCTGCTCCCCCCAACCCCTTACCATTCATGGTCGCTCTCTCACTCTCTCTCTCACGTCCTCTCTCAAATAAATAAATATAATCTTTAAAAGAATATTATTCTGTTTTTATTATTATTATTGTTATTATTATTATTTCCCTTCTCAATTTTACTTTTTCTCTGTTTCTGGAGCTTTTAACAGGAAATTGGATATCCTTGATTGATTCTTTATTTTTTGTCATTTTTCTCCCATATTTTTAAAACTATAACTTTTTACTAGTACATTATGCCAACTTTTTCTTACAACTTTCTATTGGGAACATTTATTTTGGCTTTCCTTTTTTTTTTTAAGATTTTATTTATTTGAGAGAGAGTGAGAGAGAGAGTACAAGGGGGGTGGGGGCAGAGGGAGAGGAAGAAGCAGGCTCCCCGCTGAGCAGGGAGCCCGATGTGGGACTCTGACACCAGGACTCTGGGATCATGACCTGAACCGAAGGCAGACGCTTAACTGACTAAGCCACCCAGGCGCCCCTTATTTTGGCTTTTTGATTGTTATTTTCCAAGAGCTCTTTCTTCCTTCTTATTCTTTTTTAAGATTTTCTTTATGTATTATGAAAATCTTCCTTAATATCTTTGATGATATTAATTAAAATTTCTCTTGATTGGATCGGAATTATTTTTGTTTCTTCTGGGGTCAGTTCTGTTTGTTCAGCTTGTTCCTTCTCGTTGATGTTGCCGGTCTTCCTCAAATGTCTGATGACCTTGGTTTACTATACATATTTGTGAATGAAGAATGAGGTTGATTCATACAGATAAGTGCTTTGTTGTTCACCTGACTTTACCAGCCTGTGTCCTGAATGAGAGTTGACTGTGTTCTGTGCAACGTGGACAGCTTATTGGCTGCTCTGTCTCACTCTAGGCTGTATAGGCTTGGGACAGGAAGGCAGAATTCTTCCTCCTCCA
Source organism: Callorhinus ursinus (assembly GCF_003265705.2). Taxonomy (NCBI): domain Eukaryota; kingdom Metazoa; phylum Chordata; class Mammalia; order Carnivora; family Otariidae; genus Callorhinus; species Callorhinus ursinus. Next base: position 33,830,420 of record NW_027397076.1, read on the forward strand.
GCCTCACACAAGACTTGCCAAAACAATGAAGGCCCTACTATGTGGCTCCAGTCCCTTTCTTGGAAGCCCTAATCCTTCAAGGCAGATAGCTCACTTTCTTCACAATATAATTTCCTGCTTTAGTTTGGGTGCATATGACCCTCCTGCACATGAAGGCATGGGAAAGTCAGCCAATGTAGGTATTCAGCAAACAGATCTTCAACCAAGTGGCCTGTTTTCTCTCTTTCTTTCTTCTTATTCTCTCTGTTTATTCTTACTTCTGCTCTCTCTTTATCTGCTGCCTGGATTGGGATAGGGCTGGGAGAGCTCAGCAATGATGTCTTCTCTTGTGGATCTCCAGGGTTGTACGACCAATGTTCATCAGTACACTTCTGGCCCCGGTTAAATGAGGTGGTCATTAGGTTATCTTTTAGCTTGGTTCAAATAACAGGTCTGGTCAATTCTCATTCTCTACTTATACCTGGAGAAGATAGGTTTGGGGTCTCATGACACCCAGTTGGGAATGGAGGCAAGCACATCTAACTGACAAATGAATTGGTGAAACATCCTGCTGAGGAATTCTTAAATGGCCTGCTTTTTTATGTTTCAAACATTATCTGAGGAAACCTGACACACAGACTTTCAACCTTGGCTCAGTTAGAGGGTGTTGTGAAGTCACCTAGAGGTACAGGGAAGGAACAACTTGACTCAATGAATGCACGTGTTACATTTTTATAGCAACCTTTTAAAATGACCCTCCCACTGATGTACACAAGTCTTTATGAACAAAATATGAATAGTTGCCCAATGATATTTTTAGGAAGCATTTAGTGAGTGCCAGAATGCCTACAGGACACTGAGGGGAGAATAACATATGCTGCATTTTATCGATGTCAGCAATAGCTTGTAAACCTCAGACATGACTTCACACCCCGATATTGCTTCACTGCCCAGAATGAAAAGCCATTTTCAAGGGAACTCCTGGCATCACTTTTAAGAGCACTTTGTGCCTGGCCATACCACTAGGCTTCATGTGAAGGGCAGCGGAGCTGCAGCTGGCGAGTACATAAGCCTCTCACTTCTGGAGGTCTGAATCCATAACTTAGCCTTGCTTTGGCCACAAGAAAACATTTACTTGGTTCGTTCTCTCCCTGCTTAGCCTCATTAGAAAACAACCGCACCATGTGGCTCGGTTCGTTCCAGCTGGCAGTGTCTAGCGAAGATGAGGCCAGGGGTTGGGTAAACAGGGCCTGGTGAGGTGTGCTGGTTCTTCTGAGTGGAATTCTGCCTGCCACCTGCCTGGGCTTGAGCTTTCTTCAGGCCACATGCTATTAATTCTTCTCGGTCATGAACATTACATCCATGTCAGACTTCTGTTTTATCTTAAAACGAATGCATTAGGTGTTTGCTCTTCTGAAGCTGGAATGAGTAAAGGTTTGAAACACGAGATGGATTGGTAAGAACTGACTGATAATACTAGTGACTGGGACAGGGTTCTATTTTTGAAAACATTTTGTTTTCATCTCACCAGGATACTCAGGGACTCCATAGTGTTACTGTAATTCTTTTTCTGGTGGACTGGAAGTAAGGTGTGCATGTTTCAGGTTTTCCATCTGAGACTTTAAAAATATCGGGAAAAGTACCAGTGTTTTGCAATAGCTTTAAGGGAAACGGGTTATCAGTTCTATAGCATGGAGAGATAGTAACAAGTTCTGTCCTTTCTGCACCATGAATCCCAAGGAACTTCTTGATCCAATAACAGTATGAATCTAGCAAAGTTTCAGATTCGAACAGAAAGTTCCTGAATGGGCTTTTCTGCTGCTCTATGGCAGAGCCCCTCTCAAGTGCAAGCAGTTCCTCACTTTCTGTCCTCTCGTGGCCACCATCAGACACACCATCCGCTCTTGCCTCTGCCCAACTTGCCTGCCGTTCTCAGGCATAAGCACACTGGCCCTTTCAGTTTTAAAAGGGTCTTCAAATTAGCCTCAAACTTCCACATGCTTTATAGGAATTTAAAATCTTTTTCTGAACATGGTGTAGTAAATTATACATTGTCATGAAATCAGACCAAAGAGCCAGTGATGAGGAAACCTTTTTAAATTTTAGGAAAAATTAATTTCAGCATTTTAAAGTAATACCACTTGATTGTCCCTAGACAGACAGGTTTTTAAGGTGAGAGGTAATTGACCTGTCATTCACTGTGCTGCTCCAATTCTGCCATTTGGAAGGGAGAGTGAAAATATTTAAGAAGCCAAGAGAAAAGAGGAGAAAACACACACATTCTAACTCATAGGATACAGAATCTCTGAGGCTATATTCTGTGATCTACTAGAAGCAAAGAAGTAAAGATATAAAGTGTGTTTCTACTAGAAATCTAAAACATGAAAGTGCTTTTGGAGAGGCTTGGTCTCTAAATGATATTTTCAAATTCTTATAGCAGAGGGGAGACTGGAGAAGGGGCGCAATCAGAGTTCACCTTAAATCTCACTTCTTTCCTTGAAACTCTTGTCACCAGAGAGGCCCCAGGGATTGCCACCCTTCCATTTTTGAATTTAGAACTCTACCTCACGCTTATTAAAACAAATATTTATTGAGCACCATCTATTTACCAGCTACTGGTCTAAGTGTTGGAGACACTTAGTGATAAATAAAGCAGCTTTGGTGTCAGCTTGCAAGAAGCTTGTATACTAGTGGAAGAGACAGTCTGTGTATTCTGAGTTTCACCCTACATGCCACAGTTTCACAAATGTTAGAAGAGATGAGATGCTCGAGTCTGAGATGAAGGATGGTTTATTACTCATAATAACAGCAGTAATAGCAGTTGCCAGAGAGCTAGCATTTATGTGCTAGTTCTCCAAGCCCCAATTCCCACAGGGTGAATGTGAAGAGAGTCAGATGATACCTGCCTATGCAGAAGAGGAATGCTCCTATTTAGGAGTTTAGGAACCTGAATCCATAATAATGGGCAGCAAGCCTGCCTGCGCTTTGTTTTGGAGAGAGACATTATTTTTATTATGCTGGACAGTAAACATACCTGTCCTTTCCTGCAGAGGGAGACCCTATCTCTGTCTTTCAAGACTGTTCATTATACAAACATCCTTGAGAAGGTGGTCTGGAACAAAGAGCAGCCCGTACCTCATTTGCAAGACATGCAGAAACAGGAGAGATCCGTGGAAAATTCTTTTCCAACAGTTCAAAGCAATGGCTTGTTTTGTCGAGTAGAGACAGCTCTGCCTACAGGAGTGAGAAGTAATTTTTTTCACATGCTGCCTTCTGGGGCTTATGGATGTGACCACAATACTAAAAAGGGCATGTCTTCGGGTGGGATAGAGGAGGAGCCGAGCTGAGCCAAGGAAATCTCTGATGTGACAATTCAGTTGGCAGCTCCTAGAAACCTTCACAGTTCTATGACAACATGAAACATTAGCTACGTATCTCACGGTTAGAAGTGTTGGGCTGCAGGTGTTAGCCAGGCTGGCTACCAGGGTGACCAGGCATCCACTTGGGGGTGGGTGGTGGGGGCACGGGGTGGGGGGAGGTGAGCCCCTTGGAGAAGAAATGAGAGCCAGTCATGGAATGATTGTATTTAAAAAAAAAAAAACTCCTGTTTTTGAAGTGAATTAGCCTAAATAAGTGTCTCATGTTGGCCAGGATTTATTTTATTTAAGCCTGATATACAGGAATTTAGAAACAACCATATGGATTTTCTTGAAGGTTGGTAAAAACAAAATGTGCTTCTAAGCAGTCTGCCAAGTTTCAGCCTTAGTTAATTTTTATGGATGAGTTTTAAACTCCTAAAAAACAAATGTATAATAGAAATGCTGACGTAGAAACAGATTTAACTATAAAAATATGCAGTGGAAGCTGAAATACATATCATAGAATTTTTGCAGGAAAAATTTGATAAAGGTGTATTTGATATAATAATAAATTCGAAGCAGTCGCAAGTTGTAGTAAAAATAAGAAAATAATTATTGTTGGTGAGAAGAATGTATAAAATGGATTAAAAACTCTCTTAACCAGAAATTCAAGAATACATGGCGTATATTTCCTGAAATGCTCAGTGCATATCTGTCTGGACTAATTGACCTAATGCAAATTGTCTTTGAATTTTTGGACCTCCTGTCTGAATTCTTCCTTACTAATAGTGTTAAAATAGTAGCTGGAAAACTAATTCTCTAGACTGCCTAGGAGAAAAGCTCTTGTGCATTTAATTAGTCTTATTTAAATTTAAATTTTAATCCCTCTTCTCTACACTCCCTGTGCCAATGCTTGCCATATGTATGCTGGAAAAGAGTATTGGTATTAATTTTTTTTTTAAGTTTTACCATGTTCTTTTGTATACATTGCTCTTTGACCCCATTTAGTCCTAACAATTATGCTTTGCATAGAGGAATTATTATACTTTTTACAGATGAAGAAACTGAGACAGTGAAAAGTCAGTGACTGTCTAGAGCCAGATAGCCAGTGAGAGCACAGAACAATGGATTGTCAAAAAATACTGATTTGGTTCTTCCTGAAACAACAAAGTTATATAAACAACTTATTTACTTGGTGGGATGGGAATTTCTAGTTTAGATTACCATGATAATGGAACTACCTCTATTAAAAAATAATAAAAATATATAGGTACACAACAACAACAACAACAACAACAACACACGCACGCGCGTGCACACACACACACAATGTTTTCTGTGGTTCAGTTTTGAATTAGACCATTTTTGCCAATGCTTCAGAAATGAAGGAAGAAAGAAAATTAAAGGAAAAAAAAGGATGCCAGGCAATGCCTGAGATTCCTTTTGGACCTTACCTTCTGGCTAATGATAACCTCAGGAATAGGATCAGAACTGCTGGAAGATTTAGGATTCAAACAGTAACTTTATTTTGAGAAATTACACGTTCTATTTTGTTGAAAAATTATGGAGTAAACTTTAAGAATTCATTTACTTAATAAATGTAGTTTAAAAAAGAAAATGTTTTTAATGAGGAGATCAATTTTAACTACTCAGGAGACAGTAGATACATGAAAACAAATTTAATTCTAGTCCGTACAATTTTGAATTACTTCACTTTCCACTTTAAATATAAACAAACTTTAGGGCTGGTATAGTACTAAATATAATGGCAACTGACATTTTCATGGTGAAGAAAACTTCACCATCAAATGGGTATTAAGTTCAGCAATAACTTAACAAATAGAATTAGAAAACCGTGTCTGTATTAACATAATCGTGAAGTTTTTGATCTTTATGCAAAAAAAGTTGAAATCAAAAGGAATATGATATAACTGCTCTCTTTTTATGCACAGAGAATAATGACAGTCATAAAACACAAAATAATGAGACCACGGAGATCCATTCAGCCTATGTTTCTATTTCTGATAGTGACCAACGGATATATTCACAAAATCCATTGTTTTCTGCAATGACTGTGGTAAACTTTTAAATGAAAACCCCCACTCCCCACCACTTCCTTAACCCCTCCCTCCATATACAGATGTAGATAGATAAGTTTAAAAGGAATCATTTGCCTTATCCTGAAAACTTGTTCTGCAAAAAAGTAGAAGGAAGTTGAAATTTAATAAGGCTTATGGGATTTTTCCAAAGTTCAAAATACTATTGTGACTACTTGTGTGGTTCTCTGCCCCCAAAGACATGCTTTACCAGATACCCGAGTGCTTAAAATTTCACAATGGATTTATCACTTTGGGCTTTAAGATGTCTTTGGGTCATTGAGAATCTCTCTGGGAGTGACAACACCCAGTAAGACACATAGTGAGTGTCCAATAAATGTTTTTAAATGGAAACTTTATTATTTTCTTATGGGGCTTAGTTGACAGCCAAGTGAGGTTAAATTAGGTCCTCAGTTAAGAGAAGGGGAGCAAATAGTGAGTACTTCAGAGGCCAGCAGTGAGGAAAAGGAAAATGAAAAGAGAGCACACAAAAAACTTTGTTCAGTTTATGGATTCATTGAGGCTTTATCTTTCCCATAAATAATTTGCCAGAACTTACCTTCTCTTCCTTTTATTCTTCCTCATTTACTGGTTTTTTCCTTTCGGATCCTCCTTTTCCTTTCCTTTTCTTCCTCATCTGTCTACTCCCAAAATGGATTTAAAGGTATACTAAAAACATTATTAGAATCATAGTTATTGTGAAGAATGAGTAATTTGTGCATATGATAAATTAGAATTATTTCATTGGGCTAGGCATCAAGTCAGAAATTTTTCTTCTACATATTTCTGTATCTTTATTATGCTTATTTTCACTGCTCTTCAGGATATTTAGGGACATTAAACACATTTGAAAACAGTGTGCATTTTACTCTGGGGAATTCATAATGAGCAGCGAACTTGCTCCTTTTAAAAAACACCAAGAGTTAGCATAGTTAACATGAGATAAATATTTATTGAATGTCAAAGGGTGGTGAGATCACTACTTAATATCTTAAATAAAAATACAATACTAAGTTTATTTCTTATAATAAAGGAAGTCTATACCAATTGCACATAGTCTCTCTGAAAAGAGTAGACTGCTGATCTTGTGTAGGGTTTTTGAACACCACAGGGTTCAGGGATTGGCATACTTTGAGAGGCGTAAGTGGGTTGACCTGTTTCAGCATGATTATTTAGGTGAGATTGTTGTTGATTGGTTGGCATTCAAGGGCATGTTTCTTGGAGCAGATCTGTGTCTCACTGGCTGACTTTCAGAAATGAGGAACCGTTATTGAGGCAAAATTGTCAGTGATCAATTGAGTAGATTTAAAAGTGGCTCTGATGGCTATTTGCTACTATGGCGACAATAGCTAAAGAACAATCATTCTTTTCCCTAAGATCGTGTGAACATTTTTATTTGCACTCCCACATTTTGGTCCTTATCCAGATAAAGCTGCAGGAAGATTGCCAAGATACTCACTACTGTTGCTTATTCTCATGAAGGTGAGATTTCATCATTGATCAGCATGTTTTCATCCTGTTTTCAATTTTGAATCATTTGTTAAATCATCTGTTTGGATGATGGCTGTGCAGAATCATTCAAGACAATGGATGACAAATATTGAATAACTGTGACACAAACGAGTATAATTGGAAGTGTTATAAAAAAGGCCTAGAAGACACCATGGAACCATGACATAAGATTTCTTAGAGCTGGTCAGGAAGACTAACTTCCTGAGTCTAATTTAGAAAATCAGGATACCTTTTCTTTTAGCTTAGATACAGATTGTTGCATCTCATCTGTAGCATTAATCCAGGTATAACAGGAAGTAGAAACAATAGTGTAGAATTTCCCCAGTTGACCAAAATAAATAAGTAAATAAATCAATAAATACACACATGCACATTAATAAATAAAATCCAGGGCTGTTGTATTGAGTTAAGGAATCAAATAGGTTTATTGTGTCCTCCTTGTCTGGGCTTATTTGTCACTATGAAAGTGAGGAAACAAATAGTTTTGGTGACTACACCAAGTTGCCTAGCTGCTCTTGATGGAGTTATTATCAGGAGAGTTATTTTTTTCTCTGTTATTACTTGCTATATGTTTATTAAAAATACAGTAGAGACTAAATAGATATACTAATCTGATTTAAAACAAAAAGAGAAAATTATATAATGTGAGGTATGATAAAAGAAAATAACTATAGATGATACTGAGATTAATAAAATTTTAAGAATGTTATGTACAACTGTCTGTTTATAAATTAGAAATTTTTAAAATTTGAGTATAGTTGATGCACAATGTTACATTAGTTTCAAGTATACAGCATAATGATTCAACAACTCTATGCATTATGCTATGCTTAAATTAGAAATTTTATTATATAATTTGTTAGATAATTTATCAAGCAAAATATGAATACCAGATTTTACCCCAGAAAAGATAGAAATCCTAAAAAGACCAATTGCTGTAGAAGAAATTAGAAATGTTGTTATAAAAATGTTGTTGCAGAACACTCAGTATTTTAAAACACATGAGACCCAGATGGTTTTGCATCTGTGTTCTAGGTAACATTCAGGATCTTTTGAGGTAATATTCAAAAAGAGGTAATCCACACATAATACAATTATTCAAGATTTTGGGAAAACTACACACACAATTTACAAAGCTAGCATAACCTTAGTATCAAACTCAATACTGAAAGTATAAAAAATTATAGACCTAGACCTATATAGGCAAATCAAATTTATCAGTGTATTAAAAGAATAATATATGAAGTAAGTTTTGTTCCAGGAATGCAAGGATAGTTCAACTAAAAAATGCCATTTCATTATCAAATGAAAGAAGGAAAAAGCATTATCATTCTATCAATTCTGTCTAAAAAGAGAAAATTAAATCAAAGTTAAAGTTAACTCCATTCCTAATAAAAATGCTAAGAAAAATAGTGACAGAGAAAACTATCACAACACAATAAAGACCCCTTATCAAAAAGTTCAATAGCATGCTTCTTAGTAAAGTATTAGAGTTATTCCCATTAAAAGTAACTAACACTATAGGATACTCACAACTTTCCTCCTTATTAAATGCTCTTTTGGAGGTTCTAGATTAAGCCATGAGACAAGAAAACAAATAAATGGCATAAATATTAAGAGAAGGAAATATGTTTATTTGCATGTAATCCAAGTGATTCTACTAAAGATATTAAGATTTGGTAAAGTAGCTGAATATAAGATTAGCATAAAAACAGATCAATTGCTCTTCTTTATATTAGTAATCAGAATGAAAGGGATGCATTTAAAAGAAAGTTTCAGATTATGTGTGAACAAAATGTTATTGAAGTTTCTAAAATGAAGAGACATGCTCTGTTCTTGATTTGAAAGAGTTAGTATTATGGAAAAACCAGTCATTCAAAAATGAATATATAAAACCAATTTATATATATTCAATCAGAATTTCCACATGTGATTTTTAAAATTAGACAAAACAATTTTGAAGTTTATCTGGAAGAATATATGTTGTAGAATTACCAACAATTCTAGGAACAATGATAGTGATGGGATTCTTGCATTACTGGATATCAAAACTTACCATAAAGTTGCTATAATCAAACCTGTACTGTTTGGCACAGAAATAGATGAATAGAAGAGCACCAAATAGATAGTCCACACATATAGTAGAGCCTAATATAAGCATGAAGATGACATTTTAATTCAGTGGGAAGAGCATGGTATATTTAAAAATGGTGCTGGCAGAATTGACAATTTTGTTGGGAAACAGAAACCTAGATTCTTATGTGATGTCATATATAAAATTTTTTTTTAGATATATTAGAAGTTTAAGCTAAAAATAAGTGAACAAAGAAAAGGAAAAAGAAAATTAAGAAGGAAGGAACACCAGAGACCTTAAAGAAATAAATAGACGTATGACTACAGAAAACAATTACATTTCTCCATATGTTGAGCTATACTGCAAAAAAGTCAAATGACAAATTCAGAGAAAATTTTTTCAATACTAATGACAAAGGGTTATTACTGCAAACATTTAAAATATTGCTAGACACTGATTAACAAAAAGACAAAACTTAATAGAAAAAGAATAGTAAAGTTAAATGTCCAATAAATTTTTGAAAGTCTGATCAACTTCACTAGTACTCAAGGAAATATGTACTAAAGCAATAATAGAATATAATTTTTCACCCATTGTATTGGAAAACACTGAAGAGCTTCATAGCATCAACACTCAGATACCTGGAGTGAGCTCATTTACCCCCTCAGGAAAGTTATTTGCCAGCAAACACCTCTTTTGGAACTGTGTCCTAGAAAAATACTTGCACAAATGCATAAGAAAATATGTATACACTACAATCACACATATACATATTTTCTTATGCATTTGTGCAAGTATTTTTCTAGACCAGCTGGAAGAAAAATCTGAATGCCTATCAATTCAGAGAAGTATTGAAAATATTTATTTAATAAACCTGCAAAATATTATGCAGGTATCAAAACATGTTTAGAAACATGAATTCATATATATATATATATATCCACCTACAAGCATTTCCAAGATACATTTTTAAGTGAAATAAAACAAGCTGTGAGAAATGTATAATGAATAACCCGAATTTTTTATGAAAAATCTGAATTTTTTAAAAAATGAAGTGAGCAAAAATCAATATATGGATATATATGTTGGTATGTGCCTTGGTGAGTATAGAAACAGGTGTGGGAGATTAGATACCACATAGGTTACATTGGTAATTTCTTGATGTGGGATTGTTTGGGGATTAGAGGAGATTATTAACTTTTTTTCCCTACCTATTATTTAAGTTTTACAAGGAGCACATACTACTTCAAACAATTATGATAGTAAAAACCAAAATAGATATTTATTCATAGACAAGTAGATCATGAAAGCATTTTAAGATGTTAGACCTCTTAGAGAGTTAGGAATTCTCGATAAAAGAATAAATGCTATAAACCAAACAGGTGCTTAAACCAAGGGAACTAAGGGAAAGAAGAGAGATAAATAAAAATCTTATGAATTTTTGGAGTTCCTCTAAATCATAGCTCTAAAATTATTGCAACGCGGGGGCGCCTGGGTGGCTCAGTCGTTGAGCGTCTGCTTTCGGCTGGGGTTATGGTCCCAGGGTCCCGGGGTCGAGCCCCGCGCCAGGCTCCCCGCTCGGCAGGAAGCCTGCTTCTCCCTCTCCCACTCCCCCTGCCGGTGTTCCCTCTCTCGCTGTGTCTCTCTCTGTCAAATAAATAAATACAATCTTAAAAAAAATAAAATAAAATTATTTCAACACGATAACTAGTGCTATCAGATGTTAGTTATTATATCCTACATCTATCTAGTCATGGCCAACTTGAATTAATATAAAGAAACAAGCAAGCAACAGGCAAACAAGAACCTTGAAGACTGACTCTTTGAGATTTATCTACCGGTGGGGATCTGGAACTATCAGTACTGACTCTTACATCAAAAGCACAACCGCTGGTTCTCTTGGTTCTCATCCAGCTTTGCTGTCTGTATACAGACGTGGCATTCAAGTATTCTCTGGATCACCAGAACTTGACCAAAATGATCATGACGAGAAGCCAGCAGCAGGCAATGTGTGACTCAGACGGTTCCAACTTGCCCAGGTTCGGGTGAGTCAGTGGTGAAATTGAGGTGGGCCCTGGACAATCATTTTAAATAGAAGTCTCCCCCTCCTTCTAAATTTTGGGCACTAAGATTATGTCTTGTAAGATAATAGCTTTTCCCCCGGCAAACCATAAATAACGCTGTTTAAAATAAAAATGAACGCATGTGATACGACTGTACTTGTTTGATTTTTTAAATATCTAAAGACGGTCTCATTATTCATAGTTTTGGTTTTCAGCTTGCTTCCTACAGCCAGTGTATAAACCGACTCGATCAGCCGAGATTTAAATCTCCCAGATATCCTGTTCCTGTTTTCTCCTGCGTTGACATTTTACAGGAGACAGACCCAGAGATAACAGAAATGCAGTATAAATAACAATGTGGATGCTTATCTGAACTCTGTAAACATATATAGTTCATCCGTTTAGATTCCGTACGTGAGTTCAACATGCACACACACACACATACATCAGGAAGTTTAGGCTCCCGCAGGAAGATCCCGATGGGTACCTGATTACTCTTATATTCACGGAATAATCACTGATTTTTCCAATAAGTGATCCCTTAGAAACAGAAATGTGTATATCTGAGAGAATACATATCTTAACAGAACATATTTTTCTACTCATGTTCACAATCGAGACCCTCATGTGTCTATGTCATAATGCAGGTATATTAGGTCATCCACCGAAGGTTGAAAACTAGAGTAAATTTACCATTTGTATGTATTTTGAGTCTGGTCCCATGTAAAAAAAAATATATATTTAGGAGCTTTGAAGAAATCACTTTAGATTCACTCCTACTGGAAATAATTGGAAACAGCTTTTCATGGAAACATTCACTGGTGCTTGTTGCCTGGACTAGAGTCTAGGACAGCTCACTTGTTTTTCTACGGCCCATGAGCTAAGAGCGCTCTTCACATTTTTTAAACGGTTGGAAGAAAAACAATATTTTATGACACATGAGAATGATAGAATTTCAGATTTCAGTGTCCGTAAATCACACAGACGTTCATTCATTTTTTGCATTGTCTATGGCTTATGTTCTGGCTACATGTAATGGCAAAGTTGAACATAAGGACAGAGACTATACGTCCCTCAAAGTTGAAAATATTTACTGCATGGCCCTTTACAGAAAAAGTTTGCTGACCCTTGGATTAGAAAAATCCCTGAGTATATTTGCTGTGAGGAGTTTATATGTAATGTTTCTTCTGTGGTGGGCTGAATGATTATGAGGTGATTCATTTATTCAGCCTTTTATTCTTTCACTCAATAAAAGCTTACTTGAATATTAACACTGAACCAGCATTAGGAGTAGGGGAAATGCAGGACAATTTTTTGTCCTAAAGATTATACTGAAACAATTGCATATTAATATGACAGTTGTACTAAGAATTTCTACAGATAAATGCTTTATTGGGCAGAGGACATAGTAATTTTGGGTCTTCTTCTTTCCTAAGAAGAGCTCAATCCCAAGATTTGGTGCAATACATGCAGATTATGAACTTTTCTTTGTATCTTCTACTGTAGCATGCTGAACTTCCTTTTCCCTGCCCTCAGGGTTACACGAGTGCCCTGCTCTCTGGAGATGAGCACTGGTCCTCTGGACAGTTTCAGAGGTCCAGATTAGCAGCCACTATCATTGAGCATTTTCCATGTGACGAGTACTGTGCTAGGAGCTTGACTTGAAATAACTTCACTAAAACCTGACACTTAGCAAGGTAGACACAATCATCCTCATTTTTGTAAATGAGAAAACAGAGGGGCGCCTGGGTGGCTCAGTCGTTAGGCGTCTGCCTTCGGCTCAGGTCATGATCCCAGGGTCCTGGGATTGAGCCCCGCATCGGCCTCCTTGCTCCACGGGAAGCCTGCTTCTCCCTCTCCCACTCCCCCTGCTTGTGTTCCCTCTCTCGCTGTGTCTCTCTCTGTCAAATACATAAAATCTTAAAAAAAAACTAAAAAAATGAGAAAACAGAATTTAAGAAAAGTCAAGTAAAGTAAGTGACAGAAGCAATGCTTCAAACATAAGGTTGTCTGTTTCCAAAGCTAACCCTTTTAATGACAATTTACTAAGTTGGCCTGTTCTTAAGACTCAAATTCTCGGGGCGCCTGGGTGACTCAGTTGTTTAAGTGTCTGCCTTCGGCTCAGGTCATGATCTCAGGGTCCTGGGACTGAGCCCCTCATTGGGCTCCCTGCTCAGTGGGGAGCCTGCTTTTCCCTTTCCTGCTCCCCCTGCTTGTGCTCTCTCTTTCTGTCAAATAAATAAATAAAATCTTAAAAAACAAAAGAGTCTCAAATTCTCTCCACACTGTGCTGTCTTTGGTTACTTCTGAAATGTCATTTGTTAGCTAAGTCTTTCAGACTATGGCTATGTGATAGAAAATAAATATTTTTGAGTAAATACACTGTTTCCATGTTTGTGGGTGGCAGTGTCTTTATACAAGAACGAGTTCACCCTGAATTCCACTTTTGTTTCCCACCTTTGTTTCTAAAACATTTGTGTTTACTTGAATGAGAAGAATTTTCCAGGCAGTTGTGACCTACCCTAGGTTAGAGCCACAGGGTAGGTGGCAAAAGAAACACGGGTTCAAATTCATACTTTTTTCTTGATGCAAACCCTTGTCAATATTACTTCATTTTCTGAGTCTCAGTTTCTTCGTTTGTGAAATTATTCATGGTGGAATTTGAGATAGGTGTCTGTCTATTCCCTATATGCATATGACCATCTTTAGAATTAGTTTCCCACTCAATCCTGTCGGTGGCGATCTCTGGCTACCGGATCATAGAATTTTAGAGCTGGGATGAGTAGTACAATGTATAATCTTTTTTTTTTTTTAAGGATTTCTTTATTTATTTGTGAGAAAGAGAGAGGGAGAGGGAGAGAGAGAAGAGGAGCAGAGGGAGAGGGAGAGAGAGAATCTCAAGCAGACTTGGTGCTGAGTGTGGAGCCTGACACGGGGCTCGATCTCATGACCCTGAGATCATGACCTAAGCTGAAATCAAGAGTTGGACCCTTAACCGACTAAGCCACCCAGGTGCTCCTACAATGTATAATCTTTGAAGACAGATAGACTGGAGTTATTACTAGTTGAAGGATCTGAGGCAAACTGACTTCTTTTCCTTGAGTCTCAATTTCCTTATGTGGAAATGAGGGAATGACAGTACTACCTCATAGTACTTAGTGATTAGTACTCGATAGTACAAGTTCTTAATGATTATGTCACAGCTCCCACAGAACTGTGTTGAGGTTTAATTAAAAAACAAAAGGAAAAAATATATATAAAGCCCTCAACATAGAGTGGGTTTTCAGTAAATATTGATTACTTTCAGTCATTAAAGTGTTTTAAAAAGTGTGACTCACATTCGCTTGCATTGGAATCACGTGTTGTGAGGGATGTATTTGTCTGAAATGCTGATTCTTGGACTCCAACCAGGACTTACTGGATTCTGGGAATTCTACATCATTAAAACATGCTTCCTGGCTGATTTTTGATACACCAAAGCTTGGGGCAGTCCCTTAGAATCAACCCAGCCCAACTCGCTAACAATGCAGCAATCCTTTCCTGGCATTGCTCCAATTACTCCTAGGCTTCTTTGAGAGTTTCTGGTGATGGTGAACTTGCTTTCTCACAAGGCAGCTCATCTTGTTTTGTTTTGTTTTTTTAAACTTGTATTATTAGAAACATCTTTCTTTTAATTGAATGAAAAAAATGGCCTCCACCTTATTTACTCTCCGTATGACCCGTTCAGCCTTCTGAGTCACACAGATTACTATCGTAGGGAGGCAACGGGAAAGCCGTTGTGGGAATGTATGGGACTGGAGATGTGTTTATGAGCCTAGCAGGTGAAACAGTTTTCAGCAATTACCTAAGGTCCTCAAGGTGATGACTGTCCCAGTATGGTGACAGGGAGCCTGTGAGTGGATCAAATACAGAAATCCAGGTAGGGAGGCAGACAGGTGAGAACATCATCAGGAAGATGATCCAAGCATGAAGAACAAACAAGGACTCAAATGCTGACATGGGGAATGGGGCTCCAGTTTGGCTATGGGGATAGGAGTCCATGAGGTTATCGTGAGGTCACCGACAACTTCACTTGACACTGAGACAACTGAGTTACTAAATCAGGGTTCTTTTAAGTTTTCCCTTAGGAGGGACAGGATTCATGTTTCTACCTAGTGCACATTAGAGATATTTACTGAGTGAATAAAAATAGCTGCCAGGTGGCCCCAGCCATGGAGATTGCAAGGCAGGGATCAGAACACATTTTCCAATTTCAATCATCAAAATATTCAAGGAAAACCTTTCCTTCTCCAGCTTAAAAGTTTCTGAGTTTTTTTCCCGCTGTCCAGCATAGGAGCATAAGATCTGGTTTTTGGAGCTTTTTCCAATTGGCAGTCATCTTCAGACACTTGGGTTTGTCAATATCCCTCTTAAAATGTGGTACTCAGAACTGAATACAGCGTCCTGATGTGGCATGACCATACCGAGTGCTGCAGGTCCTCCACCTCTCTTGATCAATGTGTTATATCGCCACTAATGGCCACACCAAACTATTTCCTAATTAAATGGGCTATATGTATATCATAAATAACTCACTTCTGCTAAGGCAGCCTAAGATCACACTAGCTTTTCTAGCAGCCAAATCACGCACTTGGCTCATATTAAAACTTCTGTCAGTGAAATCCCTGAAGTTCTTTGTCACATAAAACACTACTCAACTAAGACAAAATTGGTTTGTGTTTGTGCAATTGCGTGTTTGAACCTAAGTTCAGGATTTTACATCTATCTCTGTTAAATTGCATCTTGTTGATTTTGGCCTGACTGTCATGCCCAGAGATAATTTAAAACTCTGTTTCTACCATTCAATATATTTAGCTAACTCTTCCATCCTTGTGCCATTTAAAATCTTACCAAGCCTTCTATACCCTCATGTAAGTCACTAATAAAAAGTATTTCACAGTAAGGACTTGTGTTTTCCTAGGATCTCCCTTTAGGATGACATTTTTTTTCATTTGTCAATATTCTCTTAGGCATGTATTATGTGCCAAATGCCGTGTTATAACCTAGGGATAAATGTATGAACATGGCCCAGACCTTGGTCTCCAGAGATTCACAATCTAACGAAGAAGATTAACAAGTTAGAATACAAATGCAATACTATGTGATGAGAGGTCTAACAGAGGGAAACATAAGGGATAATGGTGAAATCAGGACTTTGGTAGAATAATCATAGAATGATGGAAATCCATTTGGGATTGAGTAGACCTCCATAATTTAGAAACACTCTTCTCATGTAGTGTTATGAACCCTTTCTATCACTCTTATGCAACACTTTAAAAATTACCACTGCCTTTTCTTTGGGTAAATACCCAGTAGTGGAATTATTGGATCATATGGTAGTTCTTTTTTTTAATTTTTTGAGGAACCTCCATACTGTCTTCCACAGTGGCTGCATTCCCACCTACAGTATATGAGAGTTCTTTTTTCTCCACATCTTTGTGTAGAAACTTGTTATTTATTGTCTTTTTGATTCCAGCCATTCTGACAGGTGTAAGGTAATGTCACATTATGGTTTTGATTTGCGTTTCCCTGATGATGAGTGATGTTGAACATCTTTGCATATGTCTGTTGGTCATCTGTATGTTTTCTTTGGAAAAAAATCTCTGCTTTGGTCTTCTGGTCTTGTAAAAATTGGGTCATTTGGATTCTTGTTGTTGTTGAGTTGTGTAAGTTCTTTATATATTTTGGATATTAACCCTTTATTGGATATGTCATTTACAAATATCTTCTCTCATTCAGTAGGTTCTACTGCTGGGTATTTACCCAAAGAAAACAAAAACATTAAATTGGAAAAGATATATGCCCCTCTATGTTTATTGCAGCATTATTTACAATAGCCAAGATATGGAAGGAACCCAAGTGTCCATCAATAAATGAATGGATAAAGAAGATGTGATATATATAGACAATGGAATATTATGTAGCCATAAAAAAGGATGAGCTCTTGCCATTTGCAACAACATGGATGGACCTAGAGGGTATTATGCTAAGCGAAATACATCGGACAGAGAAAGACAAACACCATATGATTTTACTCTGTGTGGAATCTAAAAGGCAAAATAAATGAATAAACAAACAAAAAGCAGAATCAGATTAATAAATACAGAGACCAAACTGAGGATGGTTGGGGAGGGGGCAAAATGGGTGTAGGGAATTGGGAGGTACAGGCTTCCAGTTATGGAATGAATAAGTCATGGGAATAAAAGGTACAGTATAGAGAATATAGTCAATGGTATTAAAATAGTGTTGTATGGTGACAGATGCTAGCAACATTTGTGATGATCATAGTGTAACCTATAGAGTTATTGAATCACTATGTTGTACACCTGAAATTAATGTAACATTGTGTGTCAACTACACTCAAAAGATAAAAAACTATCACCACTGTGTTTTTATTAACCATTAAATTGAAGGCCCAGCTCTGGTATGGTACTGTTAACTGTATTCTTTATCTTGTCTGGATGCTCTTATCGGCTAGATGAGAACAACCACTTACTACCCTCCTGTAAAGAATATTTTTTACCCTTTTCCTTTTACGTAACTTATCTATGCTCCCCCCACCACACCAATGCTGCCCCATACCCAGTGATTAATGAGACTTCACTTAGTCACAGATGGCAACATTTAGCTGTGTTTCCATTTCAAATTACAGTGTTTGTATGTGTATTCTTTAAATGCAAGCGGCTCTAGGATCCCACCCTACAGGCTTGTTTAGCTTAAGTTGGGTACAATGCCAAAGTGAGTTTAGAGGAGTTCTCATCAGATCTCCCACACGAGGCAAATAGTTGGAGGAACGGTTACCCTGCTGCTCCTCTCCCACTTAAATCAGTTAGGCCAAGAATATGGCTTCAAGTTTCCACGGAAAATATTAGTTATTTTTATATATACAAGTCAGTTCTGAATTAGTTTAGAAACAGAATTTTCTTTTTTTTTTTTTTTAACCATAAAATGAGGGTAGGGAAATTTGGAGAACCACCAGCTGAAAATTGAGCTAATTCAGTATGTACACCTTGGGCCATTTTTTAGTCATTCTCGTGTGTTAAAAAAAGAGGCTGGGCTCCTCAGGATTGAGCATTGGTACTGGGGGTGGTGGTGAGAGCTGGTTAAGTATAATTGAGTCTCATACAGCAACTTATTAAATCTTATTCTTTCCTTTTTGGGGAATTGCCTTTAAGTTTTCTCCTCTGGTTTCTAATTTCTTGCTATTGTGGAGGACGCCGGGGGTTTAAGGGTTTGCTTCTGGAGTCAGAAGCAACCTGGGTTTGTATCCCATTCCTCTGTAGCTATGTGACCTGGGTGGGTCATGACCTCCCTTTGCCTCAAATTTCTTTACTGTAGAATGGTGACAATCAACGGTTTATTCCTCACTGGGCTGCTAGGAGGATTAAACAGTATATGAAAATGCTTAGGATAACACACTGTAGAGGGAAACTGCTCAATAAATGTGAGCTGTTTTGTTGTTGATGTTAAGATAATGCTTTGAGGATTTGGATGGTGAAGCTGACAGAAACCAAAGTGAAACCACTGAATTCCCATAATTGCCGTACAATAGCTCTAGAATATTTCTAACAGTGTCTCAAGGACATTGTGCTCTGAACTATGGATACCAGATAATTTTTGTTTTGCTTTGTTTTTTCCCCGTTTGGTGGGCGGGGGTGCTGTGCTGTGCATTGTAGAATGATTAGTAGCATTCCTGGTCTCTGCCCGCTAGATGCCAGTTGCACTCCCTCTCCTCTCGGTTGTTACAACCAACACTGTTTTCAGACATTGCCAAATGTCCCCTGGGGGACAAATAGCCCCTGGTAGGCCAAAAAGAATCATAAGTCACTTTCTTCAGCCCTAGGGTTCACACAGTTCCCCTTACCTTTCCTGAAAGCTATGAAATTGAGTTTAAAGGAATCCCCTTGGCTTTGATGGAGTGGATCCTTGTAAAATTTAAGTAGGTGTGTTCTTTAGAAATGAGATGAATGCTTTCTTATTGCTGACAGTGCAACATTCTAGTGGGCTCTCTGGTATAATTCTGGAATGGAGAATAATGGTGCATTGTATTTGCATGCTATTTCACTTGCTACTTTCCATCCAGCACTGAATTCTGAAGGAGGAAAGAAGGTATTCTCATTAACAATAAACACCATTTTCAATAAATATCCTTAGGGCTCATTAAAGACAAAAAAAATTGAACTAGGGAAAATAAATGGCAGAAAAATATTATTCATATAAAATAAATGTGCTAACTGGCAAGAGTGGTTCAAAAGGACTTCTCCACTCTCCAGACACTTTGAGCTTTGCCCATTTTCTCCTTGGCAGTGCAGTGTAAAAATGGAAATGGGTTCTTTGAGCCTCTTGATGACATTTTGTTGGAATATAAGACATATTGCGTTTAGATTTGTGATTGGCAAGAATTCCATCTGCACCATTCACTGGAGACCGTGCCACTGATGATGATTCCACACGGTCTATTCTTATTATTTATTTACCTGCTTAATAGTAGCAAATTAAACTGAAATGACAATTTGATTAGGAGACTTCAGTCGATTATTTTATTTCTTAGAATGGCTTGTGTGGAACAAAGAGTAGTCCACGTTTTGGATAGAGGCAGTTAATTTTTTTTCTTCCTCAATACACTTCAGGGATTTGTAAAGAAACCACTATCCAAGGACCATCTTACCAGGTGAGTGCTAGAGGAAAACAGCATAATAAAATCCACAATTATTTAAAAACAATTTTTTTTTTTTTTTTGGCTTTCATCCCAACCCAAGTGAATAATGTCAATGAACTGAATGAGTCGACATTTTACCATTTCCTAGATTCTTTCAGGGACAACCCTCATGGGAATGAAACATGAGTTGCGGGTTCAACCTTGGGGGACCAATTATGCAGCTTCAGTTGGCAGCTATTGTCATGGCCACTTAAGTGTCAAGGCTTTTGATATCCATTTGTAACCATAACCTTTCATTTAAAAATACTATTACTTTCTTTGGCAGTCATCCTAACTTAATTAGGAACTAACGCAGACTTGTACATTTCTTATAAACACATCAGCCGACCAGAGGATCTGGCCAGGGCTAGAGCATGATTTGAGCCTGATTGAGGGGTTTTTCTTTTCCTCCTTCCTATAACGCACGTATAGGTCTGGATTATATTCAGCAGAGCTGCTTTTCCTTTTATTTTCCGGTTTTGACATTTTGAATTGATTTACTCTCGTGCTCTCATTCTCCTGCTTTTACTCCTCTCTGGCATTGTTTTTTTTCTCTCCTAAAACTTTGTTTTGCACCCTTCCCCCCCACCTTTTTATTATTATTACAACTTTATCATTTAAACATTTACCAAAGAACTATTTTGACAGCCTCTGGACAGTAAGGAACAAGATTTAATGATGACATCAGAGATGATCATTATTTTTCTTAGTGAATGGTATATTACAAATATGATTTTTTTTTAAAAAAACTTCTTTTGAGAGGAGGGCTGCTTTTTTCTTGCATGGCTCTAGTGGTAGCCTGCCATCAGTGAACATGCAGAATAAGACACAAGGCTTGATGGAAACTGTGGTGAAGTGGGTACTTACAAGTGGCCTGGGGCATCCAGTTCTACCCTAGACATGAGTTGTGTGGGACCATGTAGTTTAGATTTTGCAGATCACCAGTAATAAGGACATAATCATCAATTGGGGCTATAAAAGGAAGTGATTATATGCTAGCGAATTTTAAGTGTCTATTGTGTGCTAGGTTCTACGTCAAGTACTTGACCTATTCTTCATATAATCTTCACAACACTACTGAGATAAAAATCATTTTCCTCACCATTTTAAGATGAACTTAATCTCAAGGAAGTTAAGTAGCTTTCATACAATCTTGCAGCTACTAAGTCTGATTCTAAAACCTGTATTTTCAGCCACCACATTTGATATTCGTTTCCTACTAATTTGAAGACAATCTTTTTATAATCCTCTAGAATGAGGGTATGAAAAATTGTATCGCATAAGATAAAGATGAGCAAACCCTGTTCCTGGCAACTGTCCCCTGGGCCAAGAAAAATCGGGTTGAGTGGTATTTTCTGTGCTTCATATTACTCTGTGGGTATGCTAATAGGTTTTAGCAAATGCAGGGGCTGGTACGGCTTTTCTTTTAATCTTTGGTCCGTTTCATCTGTAAAATTTGTTCTTTCAAACTAGTTGTTCTACTGGCTTCGGAGACAGAAAATTCTGTTCAGCACAGAAATGAGCATAACATGCAGATGAGACCCTTTCCTGTGGTCCCTTGTCTTGGGAGTGAGTTTTCAGCTAATGAGAAGTGAGAAGTAATGAAGCTGGAATAAGAACACAGTTACTGAACTTCAGATGGTTGACAAGATGGTATTGCTGTTGGCCAACACATCCTCCAGATTTTGGCTTTTAATGTAAAAATGTTTCATGACCAAATAGTACCAAATACCCCCCAAATAGTTGTTTAGAGACTTGATGTGAAAGCAATAAAGTAGAAAGTTAAAACCAGGGTTTTGTTGTTGTTGTGATATTTACAGGATGATATGCTCTCGTACAGGGATCTGGTCCTCATTGTCAGCTAGAACATGAGTTGGGAATGCTTGTGGGTCCACGGGACAAGCGGGGACAAAGCAAAAAGCAAGAGAATAATAAGAAGATTGAGAGAACAGAGCAGAAGAGGGGAGAATGGAAAGAGGAAGAGAGACCAGGGAGGACGTAAGATGTGGAATAAAAGGGGATCAATAGAAGAAAGCTGTCTCCCTGGTGGGAATAACTAACTGTTGTCTCAGGCAGATTCCAGTGCTATAGTTTCAAGTACGGGTGTCATAAAATCTAATTGATCATTGAATGGTAGACATGATGGGATAACACACCATTTGAGAAACCATTTAAAAATTTCCTTTTTCTTCCATTAAACAAAAATGTAGCACATAATATACATTATCTGCCCCTATCTTATTACACATCATGATATATCTTGGCGGTCTTCTATGTCAGAACACTGAAGTCGTCCTCAGTTTTTTTTTTTTTTAAAGATTTTATTTATTTATTTGAGAGAGAGAGAATGAGAGACAGAGAGCACGAGAGGGAAGAGGGTCAGAGGGAGAAGCAGACTCCCTGCTGAGCAGGGAGCCCGATGTGGGACTCGATCCCGGGACTCCAGGATCATGACCCGAGCCGAAGGCAGTCACTTAACCAACTGAGCCACCCAGGCGCCCCTCGTCCTCAGTTTTTTATTAAGTGGCATGATATTCCTTTGGTGATAGAAACTGGGGTATATAATTCATCCCCTGTGTTGTTTCTACTCTTTATAGATTTCAAACAATGCTGCCATTACCAATATTATGCACACCTTATTGTACATGAGTAGGTTTATCTGTGGGACAAATTCCCAAACACAGGACAACTGAGTGAACAAGAGAATGCCAAAGTGAACTCCACTGAGCGCTACCATTCTGGGGCTTCCAATTGTATGACTATTCTTTAATCCATTGTATCAATACCGATGACAATAAACATTTATTGATTTCTTCCTATTTGCCATATATTGTTCGAAGAGCTTTAAATGCATTATTGTGTTTACTCTGTAGTATGAGATAGGTATAATTATCTCTATTGTACACTTAAGGAAAATGAGACTCAGAGAAATAAATCACTCGCACGGTGTCAAAGATAGCGTAAGTAGTAGAGCTAAGATTCAAATCCTGATGGCCTGACCTCAGAATTCCTATCAACCAGCTGCTCCACCCAAACTGGGAAGGTCACCAATGGCCTTCTTATCTCCAAATCTAACAATTCCCAGCCTTCATTCTCATTTTTCTTTTTTTCAACCTCATGCCTCCTGCAGTCAATATAAGGGACTACAGGCTTTGGAGAGCCATACCTAAATTACCCCCCATTATGTGTATTTTAGACTTTTTTTTTTTTTTTTTTTGGACAGAGAGAGACACAGCGAGAGAGGGAACACAAGCAGGGGGAGTGGGAGCGGGAGAAGAAGCCTTCCCGCCGAGCAGGGAGTCTGATGTGGGGCTCGATGCGGGGCTGGATCCCAGGATCCTGGGATCATGACCTGAGCTGAAGGCAGACGCTTAACGACTGAGCCACCCAGGCGCCCCTGTATTTTAGACTTTTAAATAAAAACAGAAGAGAGAAAAGAAAATGTGTCATTTCCAAAATTATTTAGGAAAAGAAATGGTTCAGACTTGACAAAAAAGCCCTTGAATAAAAGGTTAAAGTGTCAGCAAAAGCTCTTGAAAATGTTCTACCACTTAATAATAATGTTAAAAATTTGAAGAGTCTCTATTAAAGCTAAGGATTTTAAAATTTGGAAATATATTATTTTTAAGATTTATTTAGAGGGAGAAAATTTTTATGGCATTCTTAAATATTTATACTTTATTATTCACATAATTACTTAAGAAATAATTATTTGTTAGAGTAAAATTTTTGACACTATACATCAACTTTTTGGCCTGGTCTTGAGAATTCAGGTAATAAATAGGAAAATAAATTACACTACTTCTGGCTCTGATTTAATTTGAACAGATAGAGGAGACTATATGAATAAATATAACATATACTGATATTTTTAAAATTTCCAACATTAGGTAGAAGGTAGAGGAAAGAATGAAATATGGTTATCAATGAAACCATATGTTAACTAGTAATTAAAAATTGTTCAACATCACAAATCATCACAGAGATGCAAATCAAAACCACAATGAGATATCATCTTACACCAGGTAGAATGGCTATCATCAAAAAGACAAAAGTGATAACAACTATTGGTGAGGATGTGGAGAAAAGGAAACTTTCATGCACTGTTGGGGAATGTAAATTGGTGTGGCTACCTTGGAAAACAGTATGGAGGTTCCTCAAAAAATTAAAAATAGGACTACCATATGATCCAGCAATCCCACTTCTGGGTATGTATCTAAAGAAATTGAAATCAGGATCCCATGGAGATATCTGCACTCCCATGTTCCTTGCAGCATTTCTCACAATAGCCAACATGCAGAAACAACTTAAGTGTCCACCAACAGAGGAGTGGATAAAGGAGATATGGTATATATAAGCAATGGAATACTATTCAGCCATGAGAAATAAGGAAATCTTGCCATTTGTAACAACATGAATGGACTTTGTGGCTATTATGCTAAGTGAAGTGTCAGAGAAAGACAGATACTGTATGATATCACTTATAGGTGGAATCTAAAAAAAAATGCCAACTCAGAGAAACAGAAGAGTGGTAATTACTAGGGGTTAGGGGTAGGAGAAATAGGGAGATACTGGTCAAAGGGTATAAACTTCGAGCTATAAGATGAACAAGTTTGGGGATCCAACATACAACATGGTGATTAGAGCTAATAATACTGTACACTTAAATGTTCTCAAGAAATGGTAACTATGTGACAGGATGGAAGTGCTAGCTAATACTATGGTGCTAATCACATTGAAATTTATAAATGTATCCAATCAACACACTGTACACCTTAAACATATAATGTTAGGCACCAATTATATCCTATAAAGCTAGAAATATATATCTATTTCTATGTAGAAAATGTGTATCTATAAATATCTATCTATCTATCTATAGGTATATATTTCTATATAGATATAAAGTTATCCATATATAGATAGAAATATAGATATACAGATATTTCTAGGAGAAAAAGCCTCAAAAAATTGACTGGAGTTTTGAAGTAATTGTTCTATTTCTTTGTTTCTAAGAAGGCAAATGGACTCCTCTTGAAAGTATAAAAGATGCTTTAGTGAATTGCTGAGGGTATCTGAGCCCTATCCCTCCTCTTCTCTATACTCCTCTCCACATTTGGGGCTGAAAGCCTGCAAGCTATTTTCCGCAGGTTCCCTCACCAGTTGCCTTCCTGTTAAGTTCTATTAATGGGAGACATTGGCAGGTAATTGGGAACTGGAAAGAGGGAAGAAACCTTTTTTTTTTCTTTTTTTCCCTCGTGGCTCCTGGCAGGTACTTTTGGTAGGAGAGGCCACTGGCCAGTGTGAGCTCTGGGTTCTTTCAGTTGGTGCAGCTCCAAAGGCAGTGTGTGTGGGGGGGGGGGCGGGGGGGGCGGTGTTTAAGCAGGCACTGGCGCCAGGGGCCCCAACAGAGGCATTGGCAGTAGGGGGTTCTCAGCAGCCTCAGAAGCTCACAGTCTGGGTTCTGGGTCTGCCGTTTCCCCTTTCACTTCTCTGGTTCGAAGCACGGTAGTGATTCTCTGCAGTTCCTGAACTTTGGATGAGCTTATCTCTTCTGGCTCATGGAGTTCTTCCAATATCTTTGTAACGAGTTTCCTGTATTAAATTCTCTCTGTTTGATATGACCAGAGTGGTCTCTGTTTTCCTGGCTGGACATTGACTGATACAGTTTATGGAAGTTTCTCTCTTGTCCATAAACTAGAGCTTATGATCTTTAAGATGGTGGTACCCAGATAGGATGGTGTCACATTTTTATGACGATGGAGATATTTATGCTATAACTGACAAGCCAAAGCAAGTGACTATAAACCTGAAGGGAAAAGAATCACAGTCTTCCTGTGCCGTCTCTGTATGAATGCCAGTGTCCCACTCTGTCAGCATGTTCTTGGATTGAACCTCCAGCAACTGGGAAAATCTTTGATACTGCACAAACATGGACTTCTTTTTCTCCTTATCTGAAGGGCAATAAAGTTGAGGGGGAACGAGACCATGGAGAACAAGACTAATTTCTATCTTTTGTGGCCACCTGTCTTATTATAGGAACTCATCAAAATTACCGTGTAAAAAGATTGTCAACTACTTTGTAAAATCTATGTGTACATAGGAAGTTATTGATAAAATTTTAAGGCAGATGTTTATTTCACATTTTTCATTTTTGTCGTGCTTTATGAGATAAATGGTTCATTCCTGGTCTAAAAAGTGTTACGGGTCTACTAGAGGATAATACACCTATGTCAGAATGTAGATCAACTACATCATTAAGCACACAGACTTAGTTCATCAGCTTTTGGATTGTGCATATGTCCAAACTCATTAAAATGTATACATTAAGTTTTACCTCAATACACCTGTTAAAAAAGCTTATATAAGTGATTTCATGTATCATTCTGCAACTTGATATTTTTCATGCAACATTTTTGGTTTGGGGCATCTACTCAGGTTGATATATTTAGCACTATTTCTTTTTGATTCACTTTCATTGTCCTGTTCTATTCTATGGCTTAGTGATGTAAGATCACTTATTGTTTTTTTCATTAGAACCCTATGATTTTAAAAATCAAGATCTTCATTGTAGCTGTGGTTCTCTTTATACTAGTTTCCTGATCAGATTGCATGCTGTAGTAGTGGAGATTAGCGAATCCTAATTATTTTCTTTTATTAAAAAGCTACCCCTTAGCTTTTTAGAAACAGAGGAAACAGAGACAAAGGAAACCCTAGGTAAATTTCATTTTCCTCTATCCTTACCTGTACTTTTCAACCTTTAATGTCCTAACCTATGCAAACACTTGGAAGGGAATGTGTCACAGAGTCAGTGCTAGAGAAGCATCGTCTGAAGGACGTGGGGGCATTTGGGTAAGGAGCCAGAGTGTTTGGGTTGGAAGCTCAGCTATGCTTTTTAATACCTGTGTGATTTTGGGCAAATTTCTCAGCCTTTTGTGTCTCAGGTTCCTCATCTGTAAAATGAGGGCATAACAACAGTCCCTACCTCATAAGGCTGTTTTTTGAGGATTAAATGAGTAAATGAAAATATGCAAGGAACTCCTGTTACCCAGCCAATAGTAAGTTGTTGTGTGTGTTATTTCAGGTTCCTTGGGCTCTTGCTCCAGGCCTCACCCTCTTTGGACCCTGCATTCTCTGCAGTCTTGGAACTTGGATGCACCAACTCTTGCCAAGGTACCAGTGAGTTGATGAGTCATTCCTTTCCATGATATTTCCCTTTAACCCACTCCCGCTGAATGAGCCTGAAATATGTCCTAAGGGTGAACGTGTCTTCCTGGCACAGCTTGCGTGGCACCACACGTCTATTTCCCATCTAGGGGAGACCATCTGCCTCCCTCCTGCTTGCTTCACTCCTAAGTGTCATGACATGGAGACTTTCCAACATGTTGTTTTCTTTTGACAGGAGGATACATTTCTGTTGAAAAAGCCGCTAGCAGCTGACCTGGTGACATGACTTGAATTTTTAAAGATTTATTTCTTTCCTTTCTGCTTAATGCTTCTCCCTGATGCGACTTGTATTTTCTCTAGCTGGAGGTGGTGGGTGGGAACCCATGTTCTGAGCATTGTTTGGTAGGGGAGGCAGCCCTTCCTACCCTATTGAATTTTCACCAAATCCAGGAAGGTCTCACACATAATTCGAGCCGCTGCCGCTCCATCTGACACTTTCTGCTCTTGTATCTACTTTCCGCGATTCCTTTGTTCCAGTGAGCAGCACTCATCTGCTGCCACCCTTATTGACCACTTGCTGGTGGCCCAGTGTCTGTCCCTGGCTCCCCTCCACCCGTGCTCCCACCAGGCACAGAGCCAGCAATCGGACCCAGTTCCTGGATTCTTGGCTATCTTGAAGCTCACTCTGCCCACGTGGCCAGGCTTTGTCTCCACTTGGGCAGTTTTTCTTTCGATGCTCCACCTTCCTTTCCTCCAGTCTGCTCTCTTAGGAAGCCTCAGTCCCGTGTAATGGGAGCATATCCAAGCCACATTTGCTGGCCAGGTTTAAGTTCTTTCCTACAGAGCTCCTGAACCCCATCTGGATTAGGGGCCCTGGACATGCCATGTCAGGAAACAGTCTAGACTTCTCAGAGTGCCCGGGAAACCTCCGGGGTGCAGTAGCTTGACTCTTCAAGTTCTCCCAATGGAGTGGCAGGCAAAGGGAGAAGCAGGTTCCCTGCTGTGCAAGGATGTCATATTGTTGCGTATTAACAAAGTATTCTTTTGTATCATAAACATGATTGAGACTAGCACTGACTCTTGCCAGGCACTGTTCTATAAGCTGGGATGCATCACAGACCTCATGTTCTAGTAGTTTTAGGATTTGATTAGACTACACTCTAGAGTATTTGGGAATCTAGTCATTTCACATCCAGAAAAGATGGATATTCCTAGTATGAAAGCATATACCATGAGAGACAACTGTCCAATTGAGGACAAAGAGCAAAAATATGTTCACAATCTATTGGGGAAGTCAGGAGTGAGTATAGCTAAAATATAATATGTAAAATGCTGTGATAGCATATAAACAAAGTATAGCTTAGAACAGTGGGTATTAATCAGATTTTACAAGAGGATAAACTTAGGCTTTAATAACAAGCTAATAAAAGAGCTTCAAAAAGCACAAGACTGGACCAGACTATAGTCTTCCAAGGGCTGGGAATCAGGAATCAAGGGGTAATTATAGGATAGTTTAGGACATCTGAAACATAGGAGAACTTTCTCAGATACCAGACATGAGAGGACCTTCTTCCCTCAGGGTGAGAGATAAAGGTGGGTCATCCAAGGGTCATAATATCAAGGCAGGGAGTGGAGCCACCAATAATGGCCATTATTATTTATCTAAAATAATAAAAATAGCCAGAAGCTCAGTTTCATAGGTTGAGAAGCTCTGCTTTCTGGTTAGGCTTTGTGTCATTACAAAACAGAAAGTAAAAGTTGTGGAAATAATTCAAATTCTTGGTAAAAGTAAGCATTATCAATAACAGAAACCTCTTGCAATTCAAAGTTTATTAAATGAAAATTACCCAATAATTGGTAGGTTTAGAGGGATGATATATGGTTCCTTTTCCAGTTTCCACTTAAGAAAAGGAAAAGACTTTGGTCAAGTTGGATGGGGTCAGAAGAGGGCAGGCAAACTTCATTCAGCTCCAGACTACTCTTGATTTAGTTGTAATAGTAACACTGGCATTCATATTGGAGGTGAAACTACTGAATGACAATAAGGGGTGAATCATCTTTTGAGGGTTCCTCTCAAAGGTGAGGCAGTCGGGTGAGTGCTCTGTCTGCCAAATACAAGTGTGCAGGGTACTAGGAACATGAAGAGTCATAAGGTGTAGTGTCTGGTCCCAACGTTCATAGAACTTAGAATCTTGAAAGAAAGACATCAGGAAAAGTAATACTAGGTAGGATACGGTTAAGGTACAGACGAAGGCCTTGGATCAGAGACCGGCTATCATGTCCATACACAAACCCAAAACTTTGATAGAAGAATGTGTAAGCAATTGAGGCTAGATATTTATCCAAACTAGAATCAGGACAATTCACTGAAAATCAATTTCCAGAAAGTCAATTTGTCAAGACTGATGAATTATGGAGGATTTTTTCAAAGTTACAGTTTTGCTATAGCCTTTACACCTCAGCTATTTTAGTAAGGATTTATCTGCTCAACTTAGCTCGGGGCTGATTTCATGCATATTTTATAATTCAGATGCCTGGTGTTGCTCAATGCTTAATGCTTTATCTGTGAACGGGCAGTCTTTTTCTTAAACCCAGTTTATAGCCTTTTCTATTTTGGTGGGCTCATGTCCCACCCCTGAAACTGCCCTCAAAGGGTTGCAACCAAGCTTCCTGTAACCTCAGGATATGAAGCTGACAGTTTCCTCCAGATGGTCTTTTGGTGGGTTTGCCATGTGCTGAAATGGCTTTAAATCAATTGACTTTCAACAAATTAACCCAAAACAGTTCAAATGAACCCAGAGCACTCCAAACTACCTCTTAACTTTCTATCTCTGTAAGTGAAGTCTTCATGTTCCTGAATTATAAAATTAGAAGCCCCTAGCTTATTTTTTTAGTGATTTAACAACTTTCCCATTATGTTTTTCTCCCAGCACCGATGATAAACAGTAGTAAAAGTAACCCTTAACATATTTTTTAAAGCTTCCCTTTTAATCCCTTCCAGGAAAGGAATCCTGGATCTAGCATTATCTAAACAAACGCTGAGTAGGTGTCAGGAACTAAGATTCCGGTCCCCAAACACTTAAACTTCTTAAATTCTTAACATCCAAATATTTTTTTCTATAAGATAGAGATAAAACATCAGCCTCTACCTTCCTTGTAAATAACATAATAAAAGGAGTTGAGGTGATAAAGTAACTACTGTGATCACTGAGGAGAAGAAGAGTAAATTGATTGAGCTTCGCTAACAGTCATCAGTTTAATATGTCCCAATTTAATATTTGCCTAGCATCTCTGCTCAAGAAATGGTGTTATGTACTATTAAAAATTTAAAAAAGGTGACCAAGACACAGTTCTGACCCTCAAGGAGCAATTGTTTTAGTCAGATGAATAAAATGAATACATAGACCTACGGGGCACAGTACAATAAGGGCTAAAAGACAGAGAAATGCAGTTCATTATTGATTCCAAGGAGACCAATTACCTTGGACACGTGTCTGGAAGACTGGAAAGGCTTGAGCAGATGAAAAACAGAAAGGACATTTCGAGGAAGGGCATAGAGTTGGGAAACCATAGCACCCACGTGGAAAAGGTGTATTTACAGGGGAAATGGGAAATGGTAGTGGAGACTCATGGGGAGTCATGCTGTGTAGGGGTTTCTGTTGCGTTTGATATGCA
Source organism: Callorhinus ursinus (assembly GCF_003265705.2). Lineage (NCBI taxonomy): Eukaryota > Metazoa > Chordata > Mammalia > Carnivora > Otariidae > Callorhinus > Callorhinus ursinus. Next base: position 33,861,082 of record NW_027397076.1, read on the forward strand.
ATGAAACACTGAAAGATTTTGTATGTAAGAGATAAAATACAGCAATGGCGTTTGGGATAATTTGGAGAGCTAGATCATGAGATTGGGAGTACAGCCTGGAATTAAAGGAGCTTCAAGTCCTGAGCAGCAGAAATCAGACAGCAGACAGAGCCCAGAACCTCTTTCCCGGTGCTAGTCAGCAGTCTGGTGAGTAGAGCCACACATAAGTAATGGGCTGAGACAGAGGGCAAACTCTTCAGCATGCCCTACAAAGTCCCTTCGAAACTGGCTCTTACTGCTTTGTTAGCTTCATCTCCCACCACCTTCCCGAGCTCGTCTCTGTACCTGAACGGCACCATGCACATCAGCCCAACCATTCCATAAAAACCTCAGTACCCCACCTTCTTTGCTTTGCCTTCTGCCTGGGGCACTCTGCCCCGCCTTTTCCTCTGCCCAGGGAACTTCCACTGGTCCTTCTCTTTCCATTCCTTCCTCCACCCTCTTCTTACACTGATTTAGGGGTTTTCTTTGTCAATTCCATATCCTCCTGTAGATTTTATACTCTGTTGTCACTACCTATTTTCTTGTTTTTTTTTTTTCTCCAGACTATGAGCTGTTGGAAGCTGGGACCACTTGATTGAGCCATTAGCATGGTGAGTGACACTGAATAGATGCTCAATAAATGCTAGATGAGGGAATAATGGCCAAATTAATACACTACCTCAAGCATCTATTCACAGTTACATTTCCAGCATTTGTATAGACAGAAATCATGCTGCAAAAGAAGAAAGAGACCTTTGGCTGATGAGTCCAGGCAATGATCTGCACCAGCATGTGCACATGCTCACACACACACACACACACACACACACATCTAGCAATATGTCTACAACAAATACACAGTGATCGATTCCATTTTTTTGATGTAAATGCTAGGGCGCTTCAAAACAGAGGGATGGCTCATGGTGCCATTAGTCAGGAAAGGCTTCGGATCCCCTGGAACAATCCAGGAGAGGGGGAATTCATGCTTGAAAAAAAAAAAAAGAGAACAAAGGAAGCAGTAAGGTCAGTGATGTGCAAAGAGGACTGTTTAAGGTTTATCTGTTATTGAGATATGAGGGTGTATTTTCTTTCAGATCTCTCCTGTTCTTCCCGAGATCTAAGTAAACAAAGCGAAGGCCAAAATGGGAGAGGGAAAATCTATTCAAAGCCATGAAACACAGACATCACAGAATCGTTTCAGCAACATTTTATTGTCAGAAAGATTCAAAAGATAAATCAGCCTGGGCTGCCTGGGGATTATGTTATGGGGGTTTGGACAATCAAATTACTAAGAGTTACTCCAAGAGACATATTTGTAGTCATTCCTTGTGAGGGATAAAAGAGGATGATGTAAGCTTCAAGAGTAAAGTAACGTGTGATAAATTTTGGAAGAAATAACTGGAAAAAATAAGAACTTCTGGCTTGATGTTCCAGGAATACAGCTAAGCAGGCCAAGATTTTATTACAAGAAAAAAAATGCATATTACAGAAATGAGAAGACAATGTTATATGGATAAAGAAGCACTGTGATATTTTAAGCTGGTTGAATAAAATAGAACATGGCAATGGAAATATGAATAAAAGGCACAGAAATGGGGACTAGAAAAAAGCAGATGTAGAAATTTTCTTTTTTCTGGGAGCAGACAGAAGTTAATGTTGGTTGATAAAGGCAACTGCTGTGAACCTACTTATATTATAAGCGACTTTGTGAATATTGAGGAATTGGTTGGCTTGTGCTCACATGGTTGGCATATTGGGAAAATTGCATCTAATATGGGCTTAAAAATCTTCAGCTTGAGGAGGAACATATTCATTCTAGGCCTTTCACAGATTTGAAAAGAAAACATAAGATAAAGAGAAAATGGAAAAATCAGAGGTAACAAAATTTGATCCTGCCTGTATTTTGTAGAGGCAGCTGAAGGATCTCTTAAAGGGAAAAATAAAAATAAAAAAATTTTTTTTTATCAGTTTAAAGAGAGAACACGTATTCAGAGGGGTTGGAGGACATAATTCCCCAGTCTGATACAGCAACCTGATTCTTCTTCTGTAACTACTAGCATGCTAGAAGGTACTATCTGTTTTAATATGGTTTTTATTTTTTATTTTACAAGAACCGAAAGGACATTGCTATGACTCAGTTTGGATGGCAACATTACGTTGGGACATAGATTCCAAGAGCTGTATTATATATAGCAAGGGCAAGACTCCATAAGAATAAGATAAGATATAAAAAGAAGAGAGTAATAGGGATAATGGACACCTTAACTATCTCCTGAAGGGGACAATAAAAGTTAAAATGGAGCACTAGGGAAGGCAGTCTGGCTGAGGCCCAAACTGTCAGAGAAAGGCTTTAGAAAACTAAGGGGTTCAGATAGAATGATGGGTCAAGTCTTATTTGATATCCAGATGTGTAGTCCAGTGGGCAATAGAAAGTTAAAGCATCTTTATATTTAGACAGAAGATCCCATAATCAGGTGCTAACTTCCTTTGCTTTTAAGTGGGTCCTTTTGTACCCTGCAATGCTATGGGGGATGCCAAGTCAGTAGGTCATACATTCTGTAAGCACTTGGATAATGGTGCCGGCTGAGGTCCTGCAGGCAAAGAAGCCAAACCCATATTGGGAATATGTGTTGATTTTAGTCAAGATACATGGCTGCATTTTTCAGGATGAAAGGAGTCTAATGTAATCAATATGGCACCAAGTTAGTCTGGAGAGTTGGTGCCGTACTGGGGGGCTCAGTATTGGGCTTGATTGCTGGCAGGTTTGGACTTTCGGCAGAAGCAATATTTAATCAGCGTTGGTGACAGGGAACCCATGCGGTCAGGTCCATGCTTCCAGTCCTGCCTCCATGGCTATTCTGTTCATGGGGCCACTGTGCCAAGAATAGGGTGGTCTAGGATGCAGGTTGCTGATGTTCATTGTCTACTTCTTTATTTATTATTTTCTCGGTGGTGGAAGCTTCTGTTGGATACCATGCTGTACTTTCATCACTCCCCTTCCCAGACCTCTTTGCCTTTGACCTTATTTTTTATTCTTCATGCCATATTTATTCTTGCCTTAAGCTTCTTGTCTTTCCATGCAAAGTGGGTGACCGGGTGGACAATCTGAAGCCCTATTTATTGGGAGGCTTTCCTTCCCCACTTGCATTCGGGGCCACCCTGTGTGAGGCTGTGGAGTGGCAACCACCCATTTTTGGCTTACACTCACTTATTGAACTGATCAGTCTGTAGAAACAAGCTTGGTCATTTCCCTCCTCCACTACCTGATCATAATGGACTTCTCAGGAGGCCACTGGTAGGAGCTTGGGAGAGGTGCTGGCGGGACCGTGGCAGATAACACGAGGGCACCTCTTGCATAGCTTGCTTGCAGCCCCACCAGCTGCTGATCCCAGATGTACCATTTCCATCTAACGGGATGCTGCAGGCCCATCCAGCCTTATGATTTGGTGGATCTGGGAGAACTCAGCTTGCGATGGACATACAAGTCCCGTATACTCTCTCACATCTTTTCCATGAGAGAAGAATCCCCTAATTCACTTGTAGTTGGGTCTCTGCTATTAGCAATTGAATATAATTTCTAGTTGACAAAGACTGGATGTTGTACAGCACTGCTATTCAAACTGTATTGTGTAAGCTACTGTCAGTCCACAAACTTTGCTATCAGTTGCAATTAAATCAGAAGCTAGCACCAGAATCTAGACCAATTTCTTTACTACACACAATCTAATTCAACTGGACATTTTTCTTCTTTTTGGGGGGTTGTGAGATGTTCTCAGCAAAGGGAGCGGTGTGTTGATTACATTGCAGTATAACCTCTTTTTCTCATAATGGACCAGTATTGACCATAATGGACCAGTAGGGAGTAGTTTGGACACTGACACCTCATATAAGACTCATCGAAGACTAACGTCTCCCAAAGTGTGCTTTTGAGACAGATGCACTGGAATATAAACAACAATTCCTTCCTTTAATTTTTGATTCTGTTCTGAAATTTAAACCTGTGATTATTGACTGGAGCTACTGCTAAGTCCTTTAAGTCATCTCTTAACTACTTTACTCTCCTGGTCTTGGATTCAGGATAGTGAAAAATTATTACACAAGACTTGGCTTCACAGACTTTTGTAATCACAGCAGCGCCTGACATGTTGTTCACTTCAAAGCAGAATAAAAACCTTTCATTATGTGCTTCTTTTTATATGCCATTTGTCTATCAAACTTTGCTGTACTGCAAAGCAACTGTTTTACACATAGATTCTGCTTCAGCTTCAGAGTGGATGTGGAGTTAAATGGTTTACCAATACATGTAGTAAGTGCTGAATGTATGCTAGCTATTATCATTAGTTGAACAAACTTGGGTTTGTTCACTATTATTCAACTCCCCAACAGCACCCCACATCCCACCCTAGATTCCACTGTGTTTTTCAGAAGATGTTTTATATGGGTAGCAACAAATAGACAGAGATGAGTAAACCTCTAAGGACAGTCTTTATAAATGCTAGAATTTCATAGTTAAGCCCCAACTGGACCACTACAGCTCTAACTTAATCTGTAGGAAATCGTGGAATAAAAACCAATAGCCACTCACTGCTCTAGATCCCATCACTCCAAACTTCCTAGTGAAGTTAAAAAATGCTGTACTCCAAGATCATGTTATCGTTGGGAAGCATTTTATTCTGACTGTATGCACAGCTTTTATTATCATGTAAATTCAATTGGCATTAATTCCATTAGAAATTCTGGGGTAAAAAACCTTTCCTCCTTGCAAATGATTGAAGGGTATAATTCTCAGTATCCTTGTAGTCTAAGGAGGACAGCCTGACAATAATGGCAAGGATAATGCTTTTTTTAAAGATTTTATTTCTTTATTTGAGGGAGAGAGAACAGAGAGAGATAGAGAGCACAGGAGAGGTGGGGGAGAGGCAGACTACCCCGCTGAGCGGGGAGCCCGATGTGGGACTCAATCCCAGGACCCTGAGATCATGACCTGAGCTGAAGGCAGACGCTTAACCAACTGAGCCACCCAGGCACCCCAAGGATGATGCTTTTATTTATTTATTTATTTTTAAAGATTATTTATTTATTTATTTATTTGAGAGAGAGAGAATGGGAGATAGAGAGCACGAGAGGGAAGAGGGTCAGAGGGAGAAGCAGACTCACTGCTGAGCAGGGAGCCCGATGCGGGACTCGATCCCGGGACTCCAGGATCATGACCTGAGCCGAAGGCAGTCGCTTAACCAACTGAGCCACCCAGGCGCCCCATGGATAATGCTTTTTAACTAGAGAACTTTATTTCCTTAGCCTAACTTTCAAGGAAATGTATTCTTTGAAGGAACTCTATGGCTGATCAAGTAGAAGACATTTCTGCTAAATCATCTGCAAATCAGTGGAGGATGCTAATGTAAAGAGGGATAATAGCTAGAATTTTTCCACTTTTGAACAAAAACGGTGACAACTGGGCATGACTAGGTTAGGAATAATGGGAATTTAGATGAGAAGATACTCTCTTGTAAAACGATCCACTACCACCTTCTTTCCTTCCAAAGCACTAAGGTCATAAGAGTGAAAAGAGCAGAAGAACAAGAATGGCACCCTAAGGAACTAGGTTATTAGGTGCGAGAGACAGCTTGGAAGTTTCAAAGGAGCCAAGGAGATCAAGAATTTGGAAGATGAGAGAAAGGAAGGGAGGGAAATAGGGAAAAAGAGTGGAAGGGTTGGCAAGAAAGAGAGAGGGGGAGGCGAAGGAGGGAGAGAGGGAGATCCCATCTTTGATCTGTCTTTTGTTTTCTTTGCCCAGTTGTCTGCCCCTGCAACCATTCTCAATAATTTCCCCTTTGCTTCCTTCTCTCCTTTCACATGGTAAATGCAATTACCTCAATTTATCTGTACTCTTAAAAAGGGAAGCAAGACAAGATCAAACCAGTAAAGTCTCCACGGAGTTGTGGACTTGTTGACAACTTCTTTTTATCTCCTCTACTCCTGAGGTTTGGCATCCTACTTGTCTTTGAGAAGGGTGATAAGTGAAATTGAGGGAGGGGAAGGAAAGACGCATTTCATTTGGTGAGTGCTCAATGACTAATTATTCATGTAAATCCATTAACTTGTAACTGATTCAATGTCATGTATATGAAGTATTCACATTGAATCCAGCTGAAACCAATTTTGCTCTTCACTATGCTTCTTGAATAATCTTCTTTCTTGCCTTCTCAGCATTGCTAGTTAAATTTTCTTCTCTGACTCTCATTGCTTAAGATTTTATCTTTCTGTCATGTTCTTACCTTAGCGCTCTGTTTATTGTAACAAAAGCTGCCACTTTTTTCTTTAGCTGTTTTCTTTAGCAGAGGAAGGGAAAGAATCCATTTTTTTTTTTAAGACAACAAGTGTTTACTATAGATGTAGTGAAAATGCAATGCTTCTATTTAGGTTGAAGGTAAAAGGTGCCTGGAAAAAGATCAGCAACTGAAAACATTCACTGTATTTAATGTGTCTTTGTGTGTGAGTGGTGGGGGGCTGGGTGCTAAAAAACAATGCTTAATGCTGTCATCAGGGAGACAAACATACAGAATTAGATTTTTAGAGCTAGAGAAACATAGAAAAAATTTTTTTACTTGATCTCTTTGTTCAAATAGATAAAAAAGCTGAAGGAAAGAAAAGGTAAGTGAATTGCTATGCATCTGAGAAAATTACTCTTTCAGATGCACTAGAAAATGTGAAATTTTATAGTATCCTACTACATTTCATATAGTGGATATTATGAATGGTGTCTTAAAAGGTAACTTTCAGTTAAAAATATGTAACTTGCGGGCACCTTTGTGGCTCATTCGTTAAGCGTCTGCCTTGGGCTCAGGTCCTGATCCCAGAGTCGCAGGATCAATCCTTCATTTCCCTCATCGGGCTCCCTGCTCAGCGGGGAGTCTGCTTCTCCCTCTAACCCTCCCCCTTCTCGTGCTCTCTCTCACTCTCTCTCTCTCTCAAATAAATAAATAAAGGCTTCAAAAAAAAAGTGTAACTTGCAAAGATTTGTTATCTTAAACTCGATTTTTGAATGTTACTGGAATTAGTTTGTTAGAGCTGCCATAAGAAAGTACAGACTAGGTGACTCAAACTGTAGTAATTTATGTTCTCCAAGTCCTGGAGGCTAGAAGCCCAAGATCAAGGTGCTGGCAGGGTTGGTTTCTTCTGAGGCCTCTCTCCTTGGCTTGTAGAAGGTCATCTTCTTTTATGTCCTCACGTGGTCTTGCTTCTGTATCTGTGTCCTAATCTCTTATAAAGATAGGTCATATTGGATTAGGATCCACCCTAATGATCTCATTTAACCTCAATTACCTCTTTAAAAATCTTATGTCCAAATATTACCTTCTGAGATACTGGGGGTTAGGGCTTCAACATATTAATTTGATGGTGGTGGTGGGGGGGGACCCGAGTCAGCACACAAGAATACTTATGCCATGTTTTGGGGGGGGAGGTCTGGAGACACATTTATAAAAGCATCAGGCAAATCTGCAAGAAGATAGACTGTATATATAATAGATAACAAGATTTATAAGTAATTTACACCAATCTTTTTAGACGTGCAGCGACAAAATGAAGCAGGACTGGATAGACTGTTGAGGAAAGTTAAAAGAAGAAACAAGTGAACTGTGATGGAAATAAATAGGAGAGAGAGAGAGAGAGAGAATGAATAGTAAAGAAAAACAGATTAAAAAAAGGTAAGACTATAGCAAGTGACCAGGAAATAGAGCAGGTTTGTTTGTCCATTCATGTCTCTGTTTTTCTAACAGTGATGCTGGAAGTGTTCCATGTGGTTCAATTTATTCTATTAATAAAATCTGATGATTTAAGACATAAGAAATAGGGGATGGAAAAATATTGTATTTTTCCAGCCAAACCAAATCCACCCCTTGACTCTTATTTTCGGAGGTGGGCCCCCCATAGACGTGACTTTTGCCAACTGCTAGTATCATAGAAACCACCAAAACCTCAGATTATAAAAAAAAAAAAAAGCTCTAATTTTAAATTAGAAAAAATTCGTTTGAGAACTAAATATCTTTTTGAATTACTCTATGGGTGTAGACTACTTACATTTCCAGCCTTACTATATATTTAGGATAACATTCACTGGACCAAAAATTTTTTTTAATTTAAGTAGTAGGAAGATTGATCAAAGCAAAAGTTCTAAGGTATAAAAAGCACAAAATAAGCATATCCCTTCATCTAAATTTTGGACTGAAAATACCCCACCATAATGTAGAAATAATGTGTGAGGTACTTTTTCATGTTTGACACACACTTTTAGTATAAGATTCTCCTACAAGGAACTTCTAAAGAATAGAAATAGTCACAAAGCAGCTTATGCAAGTACTATATCACTAATCCGTGAACAATTTAGTTCCACTCAGGCATTTAGAAGATAAATGTTATCCATGTCCATATATTTAAAATTTTCAGCCAAAAATATTTTAACCATATAGATTTACAGCACACAGAAAAAAAATACACATAAAAGTGAAAAATGTGTTTTGCTATAAATCTGCCACTGATATGCTATGAGTGTGCAATTAAATGGGCCGTGCTGGAGAGAGGCAAGATTGGCTACTAGGTGGGTGCCAGTGATATCCTTTGACCCTTCCCAGCCTCATGTGTTCCTGATCAGGCAGCCAGGGCTCTGGCAAATCCAGCCCAGGCAAGCAGAAAACAGACAGCTCTTACTTTCAATGACGGGGTTCAGAGAGAATGGGGCATAGGACACATACTTGATCTGCTGCTAAATATTTCATTTCGAAGCTGAACACTAAATTGTAGCATAGAATTAGATGACTTTTAGGGAATTATTTTCCAGTGTTTTTCTTTCTCGTTTATTCTGACATTCACAGCGGCATTTTATGATGGTGTAGTGTAGTAAGGAGTACTAAATTGAAAAACAAAAAAACCTAACCAGGTGTGGCTAGCTGGGTGACCTTGGCTAATCAATTAGTCACTCTAGGCCTCAGTTTTCCTTGTCTAGAAAATTAAATGATTGGTTTGGATGAGTAGAGATTGTATTGAGTGACCCTTAAGTAAATCTGGTTTGCAAATGTGTTTTTGGCCTTCACAGTATCATAAGATGTGTTGACTAGTAACCAATACCAAAAAAGCAGGAGATTTCACTAACATACAGATTTCTGGTTTCTCTTCAAAACTTCGAATGTCTGGTAACTTAGGGCCCACAGCTTTATGTTGGTGTGGAGTGCAGCAGACCCTTTTTGTTATAATTGGGAATGTTCTCTTGAGGTTGCTCTGGCTGCCAGCCAGAGGACCCAGTCGACTTGCTACATTTATTTACTTTAGCTGCCTGACCTTTTCAGACATTTTAGTTTTTCATCCTTTGTCTACAGCAGTGGTTTCTAAATGTGTCTTACAAAGCCCTAGTTCTTAGAGGAAACTCGTGAGGAATGAAGAGTACTTGGATGGGGGACCAGCTTCTCTCTTCAGTCAGAGTTCAGTTTTTATTTGTGTCATATATTAGGATCTAAAGTGACCTCCGGGGCCCAGACTTTTAATCTTCAAAAATTTCTTCTGTTCTTGCATCATAATTGAATATCAGTTGGGCACATGTGGGTTTAGAATAAACACTCTACTCCCAGCCTCCTTTGCATCTAGGTGTGGCTAATTCCCAGCCTCCTTTGTGTCTAGGAATGGCCACATGACTGACTTCTGCCCAGTGGTACAGGGCCAGAAGTGATGTGTGCAATATTCAGGTTGTACCTGAAGTAAGAATTTGGTGATGATCAATTTTGATCATGTGGACAAAGTATCACACTAGTGATGGCAGGACAACCTGATAGATGGATCCTCAGTCCCTAGATGACTTCATAGACCAGAGTAATCCTACTAGCAATGTTTGCCTAACTCTGCAGTGTTACATGAGAGAAAAATTAACTTTCATCCTGGATAAGCCAATGTTAATTTGGGTCTCTATTACATAGTTCTAAAACTGTATCTCAGTTAAAACAACCTCTGAGATTCTTTCAAGCTCCAAGATTCTCTGATTATTTTGCCCCTGGTTGATTTTGAATTTAAATATGTTTGAGTAATTTTAACTGAAAAAAGACAAATCATTGTTCTTAAACTTTTTGAATTACTTCCTCGAATGCTTTTTTTTTTTTTTTTTACTGAGTGGAATTTAAATAAATTTATTTTCAGTCATGCACATGGTTATATTTTTATGAAATCATTATGCAAAAATGTCAGTGACCTAATGTATGTTGAATAGGGAGTGTACTATTTCCTCCTAAATGATCAAATGTTATGGACACCCTTTGTAGTTCCGTTTCATCCAGAAAATGATTTTATCCCAAAGGAGTGGAGTCAAATGTGCAAAATAAATGATGTGAGTTTGTTCTGTTTAGCTATGTAGATGGCTTGAGAAGAAAAAGATAAAGTTACTTAACTGCCCGAGAGAGATCTTTGAGGTAGGCTGTTTCAGGCTCAATTTAAAATCTGGTGATCATGGTCCCTAAAACTTGTACTGTTATAACTGTTGTTATAAAGAAACAGAGAATTTCATTCTTTGAAGTCTGAGGAAACAAATTTTCAATGGCAATGAATTTAATCTTATTTTGTTTTAAGTATAATGTACCTTAATGAGTATGACTAATGTAGCTCATCATTTTGAATACATGTCCTGCCTAAGAAAATTCACGCATTTTTCTCAAGATCAGAAAAGAAATCCAAGAAAAACCAACCTTGGATGTCATTCAAAGGGTGCCTTGGAAATGATGTTTTTAGTAAGTTTAGCATCCATCCCCCTCCCTGCCCAAAAACCTGTTACATAATATTCATAAGATCCTGGAAAAATTTTAAATCCTAAAATTTGGAACTAAGAGCACCCACCCATAAAGACGACAAGGTTAGAGGTGGTTTTGATGTTAGGACAGACATGTGCTTGATCTTTGGAAAATCAAATCCGTCATGATGTTTACAGGAACTGAAGTGATATAAGTATCTCATGACAATAAACTACTCCTTGAGCATAAACAATTTTTTTTTTAGATCAATAGGTCATCATAAATAAAATTATAGCTATTTTGTCTTAAGGACTTAATTAAGTTTTCAAATGTCCCTAATTTGCTCACTTTAAAACTTGGCTTAATAAAGTATAGGAAACCAATCTCATAACAGTTGGGCAGAGCAAAACAGTTGTTTTTAAGGTGGGAATTATCTAAAAACACATCATTATATGTATAGAATTAAAGGAGGAACCTATTTTCTGTGTGGGTCAGATCAGAATATTTGGAAATAAGAGTTATTTTAAAGGCATTAAATAACTTCTTTGGGGCGCCTGGGTGGCTCAGTCAGTTAAGTATCTGCCTTCAACTCAGGTCATGATCCGCGGGCCCTGGGTTTGAGCTCCCTGCTCAGCGGGGAGCCTGCTTCTCTCTCTACCTTTGCCCCTCTCCCTGTTTGTGCTCTCTTGCTTGCTTGCTCTCCCCGACCCCGCAAATAAATAAATAAAATCTTAAAAGAGAACATTTTAAAATCTTCAAAAAAAACCAAAAAAACAAAAAACAACTTCTTTGTGCCCAGTGGCCAGAAAGACATTAGACTTCTTTTTTTGGTTGTACTTCAAAATTGAGTATGTACTCTCAAGATTTGTTGAAGAAAACCTTAGTCAGAAAATGAAATAATTGATGAAAAATCAATGTCTCTCAGGAAAGTTTATGAATAAACAGCTGGGTCTTTTGGTTTTATTTTGAAATAAATGGATTTAACTGTGAACTCTCCTTTCTTGTAATATGCAACAGTGATCTTCAGAGCCGTTTAGCCTTGGATGTTTACATATCATCTATGCTAACATCCTGAAATTTCTATTATATTTCTACGTATATGAATGTAAAAGGAAAGGAACCTTCTTACACTAAAACAACAGTGATTTGGGTTCTAGTTTGGTATTTATTTTTAACTTCAGTAGGTCCCTTAGCTACCTCAGTTTTGCCACCCAAACAATGTTTTCCTAATTATTGCCAGGGGCTGTTGTCATGAGAAACACATGGTCATCTTACATCAAAAAAATACCATCAAATAACTGGGCGGCTCCTTTGAGCAAACATTGGAATAGATGCTCTTTTATAAAATAAGATGCTCTATTCTGAATATTAAATATTGAAGCCTGTGGCAGCCATGAGAAAGAGCCTCTCGGAGCTCCTGTTGCAGAGGGCGTAATTAACTGATGGTCCCAGCCACTGTGCTCTAAATATATCACTGCATTCACGTGGAAGCCATACTTACCATGGGCTGTTTCAAGTCTGTGATTGAACAATGCCAGAAATACTAAGGCAGGGCCATTCCTGGGAGAGAAAGGATTCCTCTGGTGGGAGACTTTTCTCAAGGACTTGCCAGCAACCTCGCTGCATTTTCTTAGAATTGCAGTCTAAGATGCTTCCTATCCAACCTTCCATTCTTCCCCCTTCCCTTCATGGGGCTCAGACTTTTATCATGGTCTGACAGGTCGTCCAGCCTCCTCTGGCTCCTTTCCTTATCTTTCCTCACGGGTATTTCCTCCAGTAGATCTCTCATGACTAATCCTATCTGGATGTCTGATTTTACACAATCCCTGTTTGAAGAAGGATCCCTTGGAGATTGAATGGTGACATTTTTCTGTGATTTTGTAATTTGGTAGCTAAGCTACCCATCAGTCTGTAGTATCCATTTACATGAGGATAAGCAATAACTTATTTTATACCATGTTACAACACAGACATTTCCAACCATTAAATTTTTTCTTTATGAATATAGGAATGGATTGTAAGAAACACACTGGGTGCTTTTTATGATACTTTTCAAAAGAACTTGAGTAACTATCCTCTTAATAATAATGGTACCATGAAAACAAAGGAAGCATGCATACATGACATGGTTTTGAGTCATTGTGATTCTTTCTTTTATTTTTCCCAAAACACCTATCAAAATAGCAAAATCAGAGCCAATGGAAAGTATTTTTATTTCTTCATAACAAAGATATAATTATTAGACCAGCTCTCATGAACAAAGTAAAGTGGAAATTTAAGGATAATTCAGGCACAAGTTCTGTTTTCACTGAATTAACAGAAAAATTGTGACTGCTAAACAAAACTACTTTCAGCCTTTTTGTACTCCTAGTTTTTATATACTTAATCATACTGTACTTAAAATTTTATATTATTTTTAGGTATATCATAAGCATATTTTTCTATTGCTTCTTAAACATTCTCATAAAGATTACATAATCATCCAAAAAGAGGATGCATCATGTCTTACATAGTCTATTCTTTTGAATTTTTAGATTGTTTCTGATTTTTTACTCCTGAAAATAAGGCAGCTTTGTGTAGTTTTATAAATCTCTCACATTTAGAATTGCTTGTATAAGATCAGTTCCTAAGGGTTATACCCATTAAGATTATTCATTAATTGTTTCAAAAACAATTGGACCAATTTAAACTTAAATTACATGGCATTATTCTTTTCGCCATACCTTGCTAAACTGCTAGCATTACCTTCTATTAGAAAACAAAATCTCCCAGTCATTTTACATGGAAAGAGGGTATTTTTGCTGAAGTGTGGCTAAAATTGCCTATATGTTTACTATAGAGTACTAGTACTATTTTTACACTTTTGTGAACTATTTTTTCTTGTCCTGTACACATATATATATATTGTTTTCCTTTTTTGTATCAGTCATTATCTAAAAAAGAAATTACTCTTGGTCTGTTGTATTGGCATGAATTTATTTCCCCCAATGGCTGTATCCTTCTTTTTATTTCTTTGTGATTTGCCTTATCCATCTGTTCAGCTACCATCTTTTGAGCACTTAAGTTTTGTTAGGCTCAGTGCTGGCAGCTGAGGATACAGTTTTGAACAAAGATAGACCAATCCCTACTCTCTTGTTGCCTCCAGAGTATATTAGGAAAAACACAAAATTAAACAAGCGGTTATCAAAAACATACGATACAGGAAGCTAATGGCATTCTTTGTAGGCCGTCTAACTCAGTTTTGAGGGGATCAAGGAAATGCAGTTGGGTGAAGGAATGAGAATGGGTGATGATCAGCAGATGAGACTGGAGGGGGCAGAAGGAGGCAAAGTGGGACCTAGGCCACCTTAAGGAGTTTGGCTTTTTTGGCGGGGGGAATGGTGCAGAGGGAGAGGGAGAGAGAATCTCAAGTGGTCTCCATGCTTGATCTCATGACCCTGAGATCGTGACCTGAGCTGAAAACAAAAGTCAGATGCTTAACCAACTGAGTTTGGTTTTTATCACAAGGATTAAGGGAGGTAATTTAATGGTTGTTTAGCAGAAGAAAAAAAATGATGATATGTATTTTAGAAAGATTATTTTGGCTGCTATTTGGAGATTAGCCAAAAGGAGAACAAGCCTGGAGACAGATCTGGCAGAGTAACCCAGGTGACAGTCAATGATGTCCTGGATGGGCATTGTCTGGGGGTACATTCCAGAAATATTTAGGGGATGGAGTCCAAACGACCTGGGGATGAAATGTGGACAGCAAAGGCAGATGGCAGATTTTCAGGCTTCTAGAAGGCTTGAGTAACTGAAGGGGGGTTGCCATTTTCTGGAGGAACAAGTTGAGCAGAAAGGTTTCAGCTATAGATTTTTAAAGCCATGTTTGCATGTACCATTCTTGGCAATTTGTCATTATATAAAGATTAATTAATTCCTTGTCATCTTTATTTTAAGTAAATAACATTAAATTTCTTGTGGCCTTAGTTAAATAGAGATTTTTAAGTTACTTTAGGAGAGAATTTCCGGTCAATCTAAATGATATTATAATAAATAATAATCTCATTATTCATTGGGATTCCCCAGACTGATGAGAAATTTCTGGGTCTAATTACATAATTCTAGTAAACCTAAAGTGAGGTTCAAGATTTAGTTGATAATAAACACAAAGATTTTTTTTCCATTTAAAAAAATTTTAATTCCAGTATAGTTAACATACAGTGTTGTATTGTTTCAGGTGTACAATACAGTGATTCAACAGTGCTACACATCACTCAGTGCTCATCATGTGTTCTTTTAATCTCCTTCAGCCATCCCCCACCCACCTCCCCTCTGGTAACCATCGGTTTGGTCTCTATAGTTAAGAGGCTGTTTTTGGCTTGTCTCTTTTTTTCTTTGTTCATTTGTTTTGTTCCTTAAATTCCACATATGAGTGAAATTACATATTTGTCTTTCTCTGACTGACTTATTTCACTTAGCATTACACTGTCTAGATCCACCCATGTTGTTGTAAATGGCAAGACTTCATTCTTTCTTTTTACGGCCAAGTAATACTCCAATGTGTGTGTGTGTGTGTGTGTGTGTGTGTGTGTGTGTATTTATATATATATTCATCTATCAATGGACACTCGGGGTGCTTCCATGATTTGGGTATTGTAAATAATGCTGCAATAAACATGGGATACATATATCTTTTTGAATTAGCGTAAGACAAAGATGTTTTAAAGTAACCAGCAATTACTTATTATGTCCAAAGAATACACATAAATAAAGATCCAGAGACAATTTAAAATTTCGCCAGTTTGAAACATCTTCACTGTGTTTTACACATAGTAACTCCTAGCAAGTAAATGAATTTATGTCCTATTCTTACACATCTTTAGAATTGGGTGACAGGTCTGGGGCACCTGGGTGGCTCCGATGGTTAAGCGTCTGCCTTCAGCTCAGTTCATGATCCCAGAGTCCTGGGATCGAGCCCCACATCAGGCTCCTGGCTCAGCGGGGAGCCTGCTTCTCCCTCTCCAGCTGCCTCTCCCCCTGCTCATGCTCTCTCTTTCTCTCTGTATCTCTGTGTCTCAAATGAATAAATAAAATCTTAAAAAAAAAAAAAGAATTGGGTGAGAAGTGATATATGGATGTAGGAGATATTAGCCTCTCTCTTGGAGGGGAGAAAGCTGCTTTCCCAGAGGGGATGCTTTCCTCCATTTCCTGGAGGAGGGAAAGTAAGTGCAAACAGCAAAGAGCTTGGGTAATCCTCAAAAGTATGGCTAACAAAATAAGATATAAATGATCTTGGCAAAAGGTCCTGGGACACATAACTTTTATTATAGTTATACACTAGTGTCTTTTGGGCTCACCTACAAGCACTAAAAAATTTGTTTGCTAAACAGTAGTTGAGAACATTTCTTGTACTTTTTAACTTTCTTAATGGATCGTTTGGAAGCTAAATAAGTTCCTATTGAGAGTATCATGTTCTCAGGTATACTAGACTCTTGAGCATAATGTATGCTTCTGAAACTGGCTATGATAACTCTAAACCCCAACAGTGGTAAAATAGCACACACTCCCTCTTTTTCTCTCTCTGTAATCAGGTAGTCTTGAAGAATACTGCTACAGTTTAATTTTGTGCCCTGCAAACTTCCACACCAATTAATAACCTAATGTTACTCAGTCTGTGCTTTCATAAAAGCAAACAAATGGCTTTGGAAAGGACTTAGAGCGTGTCAGTGAATGTGGATGAATGGCAGGGTCCTTATAACCTAACCAGAGCCCATAGTAAAACATTTCTCAAAAATATTATTTGGTCTATGTTGTCAAAACTAGAGGAGACTCACATACAGCACATTTGTTTTCCATCACATGGACAGCCCAAATGGCTGGCTGGGTAAAGTAATTATGTAACTTGCACATTCGGTTTGAAGGCTGCTTAATCAAACCAGCAATCATGCCTCTATGATAGGGAATTTAAAGTTGTATTTATTAATCTGATTTCATATGAAGTATGGAATAAATAATGAAATAAACATATGAGGGAATATATGTGTGTGTGTGTGTATGTATATACACATACACACACACACACATATATATATCAACTTATTTCTAAACCCTAAGGCTCTTTGAGCTAAAGCTCTTCTTTGCTTTTTGTTTACTGCTGAAACACAGCAACAATGGATTTTCCCTTTTTTTTTTTTCAACTTCACTCGATTCAATAGGCAATAGGTAATAAGCCACAGGCAAGACATTCTGCAGGGTATAGTGAAGTCTTCCAACATGGTTCAAAATTGGTTTCCAATATTTAGAACAAAATTTGTCCCTAGTTGTTCCTTGATGATAAGGTAATTGTGAATAGTATTCCTACTTCTTTAGCCAAATGATTTGTTCAATATGTTTCAGCGGATTAGGGTGTGGTGGGGAAGAACTTTGTCTCATGTGCAATTGGCTCTTGTTAGAATTAGTTTTCAATTTAGCAATGCAACCAATTTAATCTTCCTGGAATTTTGCAACTTTATATTCCTTCAGGGCTTAAACTGAAAAAACACTATTTTGGTGACCTCCTGGAAAGTAAATCTCACCAACTTTGCAGCTAGAATCCTGATAGTATCATTAATATTTTGAAATTTCTAAATTTAAGTATGTGCATCCAAACAATTATCCTCCCAGCCTCCATGTACATTATTTCATAATACTGTAAATTGTAAATCCTATGGAAAAGGAGCTTTCGGCATGTCAGGTAGTTCAGATAAGGAATGGACATATCGTTGAGAAATACAAGCCTGAGATCATTGTGCACTTGAGAGCTTACCAACCGAATCAAGACAAGACAAAATCTCTCTCTCTCTCTCTCTTTTTAGTGAATACTACTGAGAATTCTGGAATCCAAGAGAAAGGATATGTGAAGGGGAGTGAAGAAGAGCAAAAAGAGTTTCTTTTTCTATTTTTGGATTAGCAGAACAAAATTTTGAAATGCATGAAATTTAATTTTGGCATTGCCTCAACTTACTTTCCATACTTCACTCTTGCCATTTAGCCTCAATTCTTAGAACTGCTGTACCCCACTAAGTGCTCCACGGCAAACTCTTAACATCTGACCCTCCCTCCATGGCTCTATATGCCATGGTTACCTGCCTCCCATAATCCAGTCAAAACTCCCAAACGAGGGTGCTATTCACCTCTATCCATCATGACAAGAAAAGCAATTGGGTCAAGCAAATCATACTAAAATGTAATTGGAAAATAGTTACGTAACTTACAAAATAGTATTTACACTTTAAAGATGCTTTTTTAACCTAAATGAATCTAGGATTAATGTCATTCCAAGGAGGAAACCAGATAGGGTCAGCTCCCCTAAACTGGTTTTATTTTCCAGGTATTTTTTTCTCTGCCTTGTTCCTATAAGGTAGTCAAGAGTTGCAGGTGTTTCTCTTATAATGGCTCCTAAAGCAATAGGAGTGGGTGATTCTGGTTCAGAAAGTAGAATATCAGCGGGATAGTCATTTCTATGTTTGGGTGGAGTATACGGTATGTGTTTTTAAGTATGAAAACTCTTTGATTATAACAGAGTAAAGAAGAAAGCTGCTTACCAAATTAGAAACCTCTACAAAGAGGTTTAAGCTTAGTTGATTTTTTACACAGATTGTTTATATATTCCAGGCTGCTTATAAATTAATAAAGCATGATACATTTGATTGGAGCTCAGACATAAAAGCCGGCTCTTTGAAACTGCGATTCTGTGTGATTCATCCATCCTGTTTGAGTGGGAAAGAGAACGAGCTATGATTCTTTCTTTTCTTTACCCCTTTTCCACTCTGTTGAAAGCTGGGTCATATATTTAATAATTTTTTAGTTATTTTGAATGACCCAGATGTAACGTCACATCATATCGTGGGATCGCCAAAGTCAGAAAATATTACCTTCAGATCAAAGAATGAGTTCAGCAGTGGAATATACGGACCGTGACACTGAATTTAGTTTATTGTAGAAGAATTCTCTTTGTGCATGGTAGCAGTAAAGCAAATTCAACATTATGTATATAAACTGGGCTCCAAGGAGAAAGACTGGAAATCAAGAGATGTGATGGATGGTTATAGAAGAATTGGCTAGCAACCACATTTCTCCCTTCCCACAATATGTAGGTTTTTCTTGGCTTAGAGAAGGAGACTTTGCATGTAGTAGCACCCAGTGCTTTTCAATAATGATAATGGGAAAATCATAAAGTTCAACTTCATTTTTAAAGAGAGATTTATTTTTTATAAAGAGAGAAAGAGAGAGAACTCAAACAGGGGGGAGGAGCAGAGGGAGAGACTCCACACTGAGCACAGAGCCCGTCTCAAGGCTTGATCCCAGGACCCCGAGATCATGACCCGAGCCGAAAATCAAGTCAGAGGCTTAACCGACTGCACCACCCAGGCGCCTGGTTCGACTTCATTTCATAAGCTTTCTGGGAGTGTTTAAGATTGCCAAAATTTTTTCTTCAAACGAAACACATGACAAACATTAAAGAAAATGGAATGGATGTATGTAGAGTTCCCTATATACTCGCCTTATCCATGGGTGATGTAGTAAATTAAATGTCTCCTATCAAAAATATTTTTCTTCCAGCTTCCTCAGGCCCTGAAAATCTACTATTAAAGGCTTACGGTTTGGGTTAAGCTTTTTGGTTATTCCTATTGACTTCTTTCAAAGGCTAAATGCATTTAAGTGGGAAAATTTGTAAAGGGTCGTGGTTTTAAGGAGCACATCTAAAATCATTTATTCATTAAGCCAGCAAAAAGCTATGGAACATCTCCTGTGTGTCAGGTATACCACCAGCACTGATATAGAAGAGTGAGTAAGGTAGGGATCCTATCCTCAAGGTGCAGATAGTCTTTTAATTTGTAGCTTTAGCTGCACCAGGATCATGCATGTCCAGTGTCAGTGGAATGAACTTTCTTTGATGATTTATCAGCTTCTCCAAGTCAATATATCTGTGATGAAACATATCTTTTCCTAATAATTGGCCTTACTTTCCATCTTTCTTAATTTAATCAGTGGTACCCCCATCTTCCCAGGCAATAGAACTTTTCCCAACAACTCAACTCCACACGAATCTTTCCCTTCTCAAAACGATTGCATTAAAGTCAAAATCACCCAGACTGACACTTAACTGTTCTCTATTCAATGTGTGATTGATTTGATCACCAGGTATGTTATAAAATGCTTAAAGGCAAAGATCAGTCTTAGCTTCTTTTGTATCCTCTGGACCTGGGGTTCTGCAAATGTAGACCAGATAACAAACCACCTCAGTGAGTCTGATTAAGTTGAACCACCACTCTAGATGATTGTATCTCAAATTTTAGTGTATTTATGAATCACTTGAGGATTATGTTAAAATGCAGATTCCAGTTTAGTTAGTCTGAGAGTCTGCATTTTTAGCAAGCTTACAGTTAATGCCAATGCTTTAGGGGACGGTTGGAAGGTTAAAGAAAGAAAGTTTATAGTCCCAAATACAGAGTTTGGCCCACGGGGAGATGTTCAACAAACATTTAGTGATTTCCATCAAGAAGACCTTAGTGTGAATTGGTTTATACAACTAACTGAGTAAGTGTGTCTGCAGCTGAGAGAAAATGTCATTAATAAGGAGAGCAAAGGAAGATAAAATTTACCTATCTTCCTTACCTAGGTAACAATTTTAATTGAAGGCTTATCTGAACCTCCAGTGTGACACATTTGTAAAGTCTCATTTTGTTTTCTAATTTTTCTTATATCTTTCTCCTAAATATTCCTGTATGTATAAGCAAACACACTAATCTTACTTTGAAAAAAAAGTATATCTATAGTACATATCACAATGTTAGTCACTTAACTTGATGTAAGCTTGTTAAAAGGAGTTCCTCTAAGTAGACCCCTTTAGATATACAGAAAAAAAGTATCTTTCTCTGTACAATTTTTAAAGCCTAGCACCCAAAATTACAGAACTTCTACAGTTTATTTCTTGAAACAGTTGAAAAATGTTCTAAATACTGACTTGGTGGAATGTAGTAGCTGCATGGCAAATGGAAGAGAAGAAATATATATTCCAAAAGAACCAGCTGGTGCAGAGAAGTGCATAATTAATCATTAAGCCTTTTCAGGGATGCACAAATGAAATAATGCACATCAGTATCCCAGACCTAATGAATTTTGTATGAAACTATAACAGTATTATCCCTGTTTTTCTGCTATTTCAGAACTACACTCTCTTGACACAAAACACTGTCATGCCTGGTACATGGTGCACTCACCAAGCAGTCAAAAGCAATTAAATGAATGTTCTAGACAAAGCCAATTTTTATATGTTCCATGCACAAGGAAAAAACAAGTTCAAATAAACCTCAAACAAGACTAAAATTTAATAATGAATGGGTTTTATATTTCATGAGACTCTTAAGTACAAACAAGTAACACCTTGGAATAAGTCGTTACTTAAATGATGCTTTTGCCAAAATCCGTAAATGTTATGACCTTCTTTGAAATTATGGCAAAAACAATGCTTTTATTAAAATTTTTTTAATCACAAAGAGGAGAAAAGGACAAAAGTAATACAATTTCCCTTCGGTGACTCAGATTTGTGGAAGCCTCTCCAATAATTTCACCTCTAACTGCTGTGGAACTTGTTCACAAGGGCACGGATGAACATGCAGTTCAGGAACCAGCTGTATAATCCAGAGAAAAAAATGAGTGGACTAATTTATACCCCAGATCAAACCAGAACTGAATGCTTTCCAGGGTTTTAAAGCATCTGGAAAAATCTTTCAATATTGTTTCTTCTTTTGGTCCTATCTTTTCACTTATTTCTATCCAAGATTGGGCTGGGGGGGCTGAAATGTCGTGAGAAAGTTATATTCAACCGAAGTTTATGTAAGTAGAACCAATGCTTTTTCCTACTTGATTTCCATTCCAATGTCGCATACTTAAGGGCTGGTCTTCTAAGGGTGCCAGGATTCCCCTGAACCAAAATAAGCAAACATCCAAGTACTTTGAATTCTCTTCCTCAAAATTATGCTTCATTATCCCCGGATCTTGACAGAATAAAAGACCACTGCTGAATCCGAAAGGTTTTCACATTTATCTGGATATGCAGTAATATGGAGGAATTTAGCCATTGGATTTACCTTTTTCCATTTGAATCTTACCCTGCAGACTTCCTGACAAATTTGAATTATCATCTGTATAAAGAAGAGGCAATCAAAAGAAAATTTCCTCCTCTTCTCCCAGATTCTCCCAATCCACAGCTTAGTCCTGCAGTTTAACGAGGCTTAAGGGAGTTCTGCTACAAGGCATTGCTCCCACTGACATGGTCACTGTTAGAAATCACTTTGAATGAAGGCATTGAAGGCCTCTGTGAAAACAAGTTTTATAGCTTTTGTGTGTAAGAGACCCCAAGTGACTTAAGACTGGAGAATTTTCCACCGTGGCTTTCACAAATCCTTGTACCCTCAACTCTCAAATCTCTTGAATCCCCATCGCTTTTCCTTCCCATCCCCTCTTGCATATGACTTTAACCCCTAATTCTTCCTCCTCACCTCTCTCAATAAAATCCAGACTGCCCAAACAATGACTCTTATTCCGCAAGAACAAGCCCTGTATTCCCATTTCCGAAACTGGCCTGGACTGCAGCCAAACCCTGTCCTGCTAAGTCTAGCTGAATTTCGGCCAACCCTCTCCTGCTAAAGCCATGAAAAATTTTCCGTTGTCTTTCTCCAAGTTAAAATGCTCCTTTGGAGCCTTCCTTCAGAGCCTTATGGTAATGACTCTCCAGTTGATTTTATTCCATAGTTTTGCTGCTCAGATTCAGGCAGGATTGGCCCCTTTGCTGTTCAGCCCAGGCCACTTTGTTAGAGGACCAATTCCTTCTATGGACTAGACCAGTGCCTGGCTCTCTTGGTCTTGAAGCACCGTCTAAGCCTTTATTCTTCATCTTTATTGTCTTGTATACATCTTGTATACATCTCTTGGTTTGATTTTTTTCCACTTGAATAATAGAGGTGTTCATAGTCATGGTGGGGCCATAATGCCAAGGAGATTTTGTTAGTTTGTTCAAGCCACTTGAATATAGGTTTAACACTATAAAGCCAATAGCACTAAACTTTGGAAGCTCTGTGAGTATTCTAGAACTTTATTGGCCACCCTGGGGAACTTGGGATACGATTAAGACAATCCATTTGTATGGCCCATTACCATCAAAGGATTCAAAGATTCCAAATATTTAATGGTCAACAAGTTTTAGCTGATATGAAGAGGGCTCTTAAAGACAAAAATCCTCTAAAAGACAGCAAAATTGTAAAATTACTTAAGGACTCCTTAGGAAAAGCTAATAAAAATGTGGATGATCTAAAAATTCAAACTTAAATTCTATTGTCTTTTTTCTCTTCTGCCCCATCCTTGGATTGACTTTCCTCCTGGCCCCCTGTCTCTCAGCTTCCTCTTTCCTATGTTTTGTTCCTCCTCCTCATCCTCCTGCACATTCTCTCAACCCCCTTTCCTATTCTCCACTGTCCCTTCCTAAATACAGTCCTCTTACTGAAGAATATCCCTTCATGATATCTTTTAATGCAAATGGAAATGGTCCCACAGCTTTAAACCTTGGTCAAGATCAGAGTTCCATAATGTAGCTAAGAACTTTCTAATCCTTTCTTAGGAAAGACAAAAGTTAAAGAATTTAAGCATTGTCTTAGGAATTTATAGTCAGGGATACCCTGATCTCTTTCAATTTGTTCATCTCTTTGTGGTAACCAGGGGTGCTAAACTTGATTTGAAAAACATGATGGATTGATTACTAAAATGATAGAAAAAAAGTGGGATGAAATTTAATAGCAGGTGGATATAAAAAGTATAAAAATCAGACCAGCTCTCTTAGCAGCTATTCCTGAGGCCTTTCCTGTCAAAACTGATTGGTCAAAAATCCAGTTATGTAAGGAAAACTCAGATCCATCCCTAATTTCAGAGACAGCTTAACTACTACCTTCCAGAGCACTCTTTTCTCAGTGGGAGCAAAGATATCACCATCACCCTAACTACCTCCTTGTTGATGGTCTTAAAGCTGAAGTGGCAGATTTGGTTAGGAAACAGATAATAGAATGGTAGACAGCCTTCTCTCTGGACTACAAGAGCTTAATGAGCGCTTTGAAGATCCTTTGGCTCAGAAAAAAAAAAAGATTAAATTAATAACTCTTTACAATTAAGCAATTAGATAAACCCAAGAACAAAAACATCTCTATAGCCAATCTAAACAGAGATATGTGTGGATATTATAAGGAAAAGGGACACTGGAAAAATGCTTGCTCTGCCTTAAATTAAAAGACAGAATCTAAAATGATAAAGGACCAATTTTTTTGTGACAGAATGACTTCCTTTTGAGTAAGTAGATCCTTCAGTTTGTTCAAAATTGCCCTTAGGACAAAAGGAAGAAATTTCCATGCAATTGCAAAAAAACCCAGGATATTCCTTTTTTGTTGATACCAGACCTATACATTCTACCATAAACCCACCTTTCCATCATTCCTTCCTTGGAGTAGCCAAAACATTTCAATGGTAGGAATCTAAGATATTCCTATCACTCATCAACATGCTTTCTGCACAATGATTCCACTCTGGTGGATCTGCTGGAGTGAAATCTACTTTGCAAATGGGGTGCCGCTCAAATGTGGGCTGGTCAACCTCTTTCTGAAACTCCGTGGAAGAGAAGATTATTTTATTTTGGTACAGATTAACTTCCCAGTACCAGAGACTTTGCCTGGGACAGACTCACCTAGTGTCTTCTATAACTTAAAAAAGTGTTCCTCAGAAGCTCTTGTGCTTGTGCTCTCCAATTATCATAGACCTTTCCTTCTATTTGTATATGAAGCATCCAAAGACAAGCTTTGAGGGTTCTAACTCAATAGCACAAAGGGCTTCAGACACCCACCACTCATAAGAGCCTCTCACTTTACCCTGTAACAAAAGTCTACCTTCTTTGTTTGTCCTCAGTGGCAACAGCTGCATAGTTAATTGAGGCTTCTATTGATTTAGTTTTAGGATCTCCTCTTAACATTATGGTCCCTCATGTCATTCAGACCTTACTCTTGACAAAAGCAACACTCAATGCTTTTCTACTTCTTGACTGACCTTCAACAAAAATCCTTCTCTTCTCACTAACAATATTTCTATCCATTGCTGTAGCCCCTAGACTCTCTTCCCCCCAACTTTCTTTCTCTCCCAGAGGAGGAAAAAAACCTAATGACTGTCATACACTTATTCAGAAATTTTCCTTACCTCACTCTGATCTCTTGGAAACTCTTTGACAACCCGGATTTAGAAATGCTTATGGATGGAGCCTATTAGGGAAGGGAACAAGGAAGTTGTCAAGCTTATTATGTGATTGCAACTCACTCAAATATTATCCTTTCCCGGGGACCAAATCTGTACAAGTTGCTGAAATTATAGCACTTACTACAGCCTGCCAGTTAGGTAGAGATAAGAGAGGAACTATCTATACAGATTGTAAAATATGCTTTTGGGATAGCTCATGATTTTGGTATGCTTTGGAAGTGATGTGGCTTAACTGCATCTGGTATTTCAATTAAACATGGTAGTCACATAAAATTCCTATGAGATGCTTTGTTTTTCCAAAGGGATTGGCTATATTGAGGTTGGGCCCCATAGTAAAAAGCAGACTCAAGAAAGAGTAATGCTTTAGCAGATTACTATACTAAATGAGTCAGGCTTTCCAACAAGTCTAAGAGTCAAAGCCAAAACTAACTCCTAACCATTGGCATTAGGGCTTGAGTTAATTTTAGTATCAAGCATTTGATTATAAAGAAGTGTATTGGAAAAGATTAAGTTTTTTCTCCTCCCAGGTAGCTATGGTGGCACCAAGATAGTCTCTTGGTCTGCCTCAAGATACTGAAATGGATTTTCTCAAAAAGTGTTACAAGCTGTGACCCATTATGGAAAGGAAATTTTAAAAACCACCATAAATAAGCATTGGTGGGGACACCATAAGATTTTAGAGGATATCTCTGGTGCATTTCCCATCTGTCAAATCTACTGTCTTGAGAAAATTGTAAAGCTGGGACATAAACACAACCCAAAAACCTTTGAATCTTTTGAACATCTATTTACAGATGGATTTCATTCAGTCACTCACCTCATGTGGTTATGAGTATGTACTTGCTATTGTGTTTCTATTTCTTGGTCTTCTAGAGGACTTTCATTGCCATAAAGCAACTGCTTTGATAGTAGCAAAGAAACTTTAAGACTTTGTGTTTTCTACTTGGTAATACCCACCTATTTTTTGGTGATAGAGGTACCAACTGAGACTTGTGAAACTATCTGAGGAATGAACTTCAGTTGCCGAGGCCAAAGGCTTTGTACTTAATCCTCATGGCCCTAATCTCCATATGAAAGGGTCACTGGATGCCCAATGCATCTAGAGATCTCACCCCCTATCCTAACTTCTCTTTTATGCTCCAACATGGCAAAATACTGTAGGGGATTAACTCAGCATACACAAGTTTATAATCAACAGGTCCAAGCAGCTTTTCCAAATGATAATCCACAGGGACTCTGGCATGACCTTCAGACTTGGGTCTTGGATTAAAGAAAAAGACAAGAACATAAGACTATTCTCAAACTTCATTAGAAAGGACCATATCAAGTGTTATTAACTACATATACTGTGGTAAAAGTCCAGGGAATCAATCCTTGGATCCCTGTCTCTCAGTTAAAAAGTTATTATGCCTCTACCCCATGGACTCCTGTGTCAGTAGGAGATCTAAAACTGAGAATCCCTTGGAATCTTCCAGATGGTGACATCACAAAGGTGATAGCTTTTCCAAGACTTTTGGACTTTTGGACCAAGCAACAGGCTGCTAGATGTTGATACCTTCTATCCAAGATCTTCAGCTCAAGACCCCTGCACCCTAAGAGTAACTGACAATATACCTCTTCATCTCTTTCTCCTATTTTTCATAGCCACCTATGAGATTCTTAAGGTTTCTTTCTATAGTCTTTTTTTTTTTTTTAATTGAAGTATCTCTTTTTTCCCCCCTGGGTAAATGAGGAGAATGAAAAGTGTTACACTTCTTTATAGATTCAGGGTGGAGATAGGATTTTTTTCTGGGATAATTCCAGATGGGTAGGATCTTGGTTAAGAGGCATTGTCCAAGGTCTTCTCATAATTCTTATGTCCGTACTTGTCTCCACAGTCATTTGCTATATTCTCTTTAATTTTTTTAAAGAATTTATTTATTTATTTGAGAGAGAGAGAATGAGAGATAGAGAGCACGAGAGGGAAGAGGGTCAGAGGGAGAAGCAGACTCCCTGCTGAGCAGGGAGCCTGATGTGGGACTCGATCCCGGGACTCCGGGATCATGACCAGAGCCAAAGGCAGTCGCTTAACCAACTGAGCCACCCAGGGGCCCTGCTATATTCTCTTTAGAATTTTAAATGCCTCAGGCACTCACTTGATAAATGATTAAATTGAATTACAAAGGCAGAATTCCCTAGGAGGACAGAGAAAAGAGGTATAATTTTAAGAAAAGCGCTGATGGCAGTCATACCAAAGAATCTGAGACTATAATTGTCTCAAGCAGTATAGATCTAGAGCACTGAATGAGCCAAGACTAGGTTAAATGATGAGACTCAGTCTGCCCACTGACCTAGAGGAGGGACTGTGAGAATTTCCCAGTGTGGCCTTTTCATGTACTGGTCTCCTTCAGGTGTTGCTCCATACCCTTCTTGCCCATGACTTTAATTTCTGTTTATCTTCATCCTTGACAAAATCTACTTTGCCCAAACAATGGCTGCTAATCCACAAAAATAGTTTCTTCCCTTCTTGTTTGA
Organism: Callorhinus ursinus; assembly: GCF_003265705.2. Lineage (NCBI taxonomy): Eukaryota > Metazoa > Chordata > Mammalia > Carnivora > Otariidae > Callorhinus > Callorhinus ursinus. The sequence goes on from NW_027397076.1 coordinate 33,888,690, forward strand.
ACTCTCGATGGGGGAGTGGGAAGGATGGAATCGTGTTTGGAAAAGGGAAAGAGCCCTGGAAAAATGAGTAATGACTAGTAAATGAGGAGGGCAAGAATTCAACCACTGATTTGGGGAAACCTAGAAAAATACCACAAATAAACCCAGGCACAGCTCTGCATGAGATTGTAACCATCCTGGAGAATCATATTTGGGATAGAAACTGTATTAGGTAGGATAGAAGCTGTAACATGGAGAACCCAAAAGGCAGTAGCTTATTGAACAAAGAAGTTCTTTTCTCTTTCTATAACAGTACTGGATTTAACAGTCCAGATTTGGACTTGTTCCTGATCCATGTGGACATTTAGAGGTGTGCTATCTTGTTGGTCCATTATCCTTTAGAGCATAGCAGAAGCTGGTCACAGGCACTAGCTTTTAGACTGTAGCAAGGGGAAGAAGATGTACAGTAACAAAGGTCTTGTGTCTTAAGGCCTAACTTCAAGGGGCACACAGCACTTCTGCTCCCATTCAGTTGTTGAGAAGATGGTCACATGTTCACGCCTAGCTGCAAGAAGGTCTGAGAAACCTGTACTAGCTGAGCAATCATGTGCTTCACTGTATATTCTCTCAAGTCTGTAAGTCTCTTTCTGGATTTGATTTCCAAAGACCTAAGGAGTTATGAGAGCAGAGCAGATTTGTGATATAGATAAAAATGGAATGTCAGGCACAGATAGCTGCCTATGCAGTGTCTATTTCCTTTCCAGCCTTTTCTTTCCGTTAAGATTTATTTACTTATTTGAAAGAGAGAGAGAAAGGGAGAGAGAGAGTGAGAGAGCATGGATGGGGGAAGGGGCAGAGGGAGAGGGAGAGAATCTCAAGCAGGCCCTGAGCTGAGCACAGAGCCTGACGTGGAGCTTGATCCCCACAACCCGGAGATCATGACCTGAGCTGAAACCAAGAGTCAGACTCTCACCTGACTGACCCACCCAGACTCAACCCACTGCCCCTCCACCCTTTTCAAGGGAACTCCAATTCTCTCAACTAACACCACTTGCTGGGCATATTCTCTTGTAGTCCAAGGTGGTCATGTGACACAATCTAGCCAATGAGGTGTAAATGATGCATTTCTGAGAGTCTTTTCCTTTATCCTTCTTTCTGCCTATTACACAGTTACATAGATGTGATGCTTGAAGGAGGAGCAGCCACCTTAAAACCATGAGACAACCAGAGTGAAGATGAAAGCCCAAATGCCAAGGATGGTAGAGCTGAAAGATGGAGAGACTCTGGGCCTTTGATGGCTCATTGGGTCATAAAATTAGTTATGTGAGCCAGATAAATCTTTTTGTATTTAAGCCAATATATGGCAGACACTGTAGTATTGCAGTTGACTAGGTTCCTAAGAAATGGGGAGGCAGAGTGAGGAGAGAGAGAGAGCATATATATATATATATATATATATATATATATATATATATATATATGTTTGTTTGTCTGTTTGTTATTTACCTGGCCTGGGGAGAGAAGAGAAGGGAAGAGGAGTGATAAAAGTATAATAAGAAGGAACGATAAAAGCAATGATAAAAGCCTACAGTGGTCATGATCTACCGTACCCCACAGATCCACTTCCCACCCTTTATCCTACCTGGTGCACTGGGCGACTATCCATATGGACACTATGAACAATTTCCTTCCCCTCCATTCTTTCATTGGGTTTGACCAGTAGAAGACATTGGCAAGAGATCCAGAGAACAGGAGGAAAAGAAGAACATGGTATTTCTTCCTTCGCCTTCCTAGCTGTGCTCTTTAACCAAAAGGCCACAGTTTCTATCAGATGACCCTCTCCGCACTGCTCACTTTTTTGGTTCCTGTAGCCACTTCCTCCCCTCATTTTTTCTGGCTGGGTGTAAGGTAGTGATGGCCCCCTGTCCCTTCCTTTGTTGCTTTTCCTAACCTCTGCTCACATTTTTGTAAACAGTTCCTTTATGAAATCTTAAATTACCCAGTTAGGAAGTGCATTTGATTTCTGCCAAGATCCTGGCTGGTCCATTTCTGCAGAGTGGAGCTCAGAGCCCTGCTTTCGGGATTAGAGTCACATGGGAGCAGCAAGCTCTAGAAGTAGGGACAGGCTTGTAGAACTTCCCATGCACCAAAGCAGCTCGGTTATATCATGCCATGGTAGGATGAGAAGAACCGGGAGGACAGGAAATAGAGGTATAGAACCAGACAATCTGAGTTGGAATCCTGGCTCTGACTCTTTCCAGAGAGAGGCAGATGCCATTAACCCTGTGCCTCACTTTCCTCACCTGTAAAGTGGGATAATAATAGTACCTGTGTCCTAGGATTGCAGTCAGGGTTAAATGAAATATACATGTAAAACAGGGCAGTTCTTGGGACTTTGTAACTAATCAACAAAAATAGCTATAATAACAATTATTATTAAAGACCATATATCAGTAAGATGCTGGTTGCTCAGAGGATTTCTGTTTGGACAAGTGAAATCAAAGACAAATGACTTTGTAATGGAGACTTGGACTCTGATATTTGACTGCTGACAGCTGTTAAATTTCACCTCTTCCTCTTCCCCTTCTGTACCACATCTGGGCAGGCTGATCTTGTCTAGGCCTGAGTGCTCACCGTTTTGGCACGAGCAAAACCACAAGCTCCTGCTGCAGGGGGACTCACATCCTCAGCCCCAACCCCTCAACACAGTTAAAAACCTACACCAGTCTCCTTTCCTTGCTTTTCCATTTTGGACTTGCTTGAGAGGCCTTCCCTTCCCTCCCAGACATCTCAGTTATGTAAATAATAAGTTTTTGCCTACCTGTTTGGTATATGTGTGATGGCGTCAATAGCAACATCCAAATCAAACTCTGAGTGGGGGTCCATCTGCCTCTGCAGGTGCCATAACAGGTTTCCCTTCAAAACACATTGGCACTAAAATCACCGTCCTGCCATCCTACTTCAGACCCACTTTAGGGCCAACTTTGAACTGATGGAACTTATTTTTCTTTCTATAGGGAATGGGCATCTCAAAAATAGAAAATAACTTGAATCACAGAAAATAAATTTCTATTGTTTTTCCAATTTTGAATTGTAGACTGAAATTTTTATCTGCTGTATCAGGTGACCTGATGATTTAGTTACAGAGCAAGGAACCATCTTTTCCAGCCTTAAAAGTCTACCCTGCACCAGTCAACGTAGAACAAGGGCTGTGAAAAAGGAAAGACCCCCTAGTGCCTCCAGTTTGAGCACAGAGATTCTGAACTGTGCTGCTTTGCTCCCACCTCCTTATCTCGACCTCCACATTGATGACCACTACCTGCTCACCTCTTACATCTTTGCTGCGCCCTTCTGGTTGGTGCACCCATCCATTCTTCCTTAGCCACCAGCAGTCTCCTTTCCCCCCACCCTAATGTCCTATTTCTCTTTTTTGGTAAGTTTAAGTTATGGAAGTATTGTGACATATGCATGACCCATATGGATATCCCTTTTCTGGGTATGGCTTAGCCCAGAAGACAGCCAAACCTTTGTGGATAGCCATAAGAATCACTAAAGGAACTTTTTAAAAAATTGCAGATACTGGGAGACTATCCCAGATCTGTGAAGTGATCATTTGCTTCAGGGACAGGCAGGGATGGGAAGAGATAGGTTAGGAATCTGTATGTTTAAAGAAGTTCCCCAGCTGATTCCAATGATGAATCAGATATAGAGCATATTGAACAGATTAATTTTGTGACACTGGATTATTTTAACCCCTAGAATATCATGACACAGGAACATTTAAACCCAATGATATTCTGATCCCTTCATTTGCTATTGCTGTGCCATCAGCATGGGTGGTTGGTACAGAATACACAAATTGATTGGAAATACATTAAAGAATTATTAGGTCGTAATACAGAGAAACTCCAGACAGCAGAATAACTTTGACATAGCTTTGAAGGGAACCTTCTTACAGTTTTCTCATGTATTAGCTAAAAAAAATCCAAAATATCAGTCCTTTATCCAGTTCATACTAAATATTACTGTTAGGAATGATCAGCACAAAACAAAGGACAATTGAAACTGCACATGGTAAAATTTGTTAGAGATGAAATCTGATGACAAATCATGCCTTGATGCTCACATTGAAACATGCAAATATTGAACAGAGAAAAATTAGACTTGGCAAAAGTAACCAACACTAAATAAAATTGCCAACAGCTAAATTGGCACATGTTGAAACTTATTATTGCCTAAAAATTGAGGTAAGAATCCAATTTTTTGACTAAGTTTGGGTGTAAGTAATTTGACCTGAGACAATTGGACTTGGTACAAGTAATGACCATAAAAGAACTCATGCAATTGCAGAAACTATAATCAAGAAAAATTTGATATGAACAGCAAGGGGAAAAAAAAACCATGTTGAATAACATTTTCATTTAAACCTTATGTGGAAAATAACTGATTCCAATGAAAAGAATTTCAGTAAATTAAAAATCAAAAGGGAAAAAACTTAGAAATGTCTTAATGCCTTGGAATACTAATTTTATCAAGGAATTAAAGTAGCTTAATAGAAATTAGCTCTAAACCATACTTTCCTAATGAATGATCATTCATCCATGTAAGCATAATTTTGATGTAAAGGTTTCTACTCCTAAACGCACAGAAGTTAAAAGATTCTCAGTACTGAAAGTCAACAGGATCTACTTCTAAACACAGAAGTTAAAAGATTCTCAGTACTGAAAGTCAACAGGATCTAAATAGATGGGTTAAAACAAAAGACTAAAAACTTCCTGCATCCAATTATTTATTGTGAGTGTCAAGAAAGGAGTGATTAGAAAAAGTCTGGAACTTTTTGGGTAAACCCAAGGAGGGCAAGCATTCATGGAATCCCACAACACAGCTTCAGGTTTCTGGGCATCCAAATGGCAGATTAAGGGAAGATATACCTGGGAGAAAAAGCACGGAAGACAAATCCTTTAAAATTTTTCTTATGCCTCTTTGTTCTTACTTAGCTTCTTACTGGAGGAATTGAGCCATAATTCATAATTCTTGAAGTTGACAGAAATAGTCATCCTTCAAAATGCAAACCCCACTATAATAAAAAAGATAAATAAGTGTTGGGAAGGATGTAGAGAAATTAGAACACTGACTCTACACTGATAAGATTGTCAAATGGTGTAGCCACTTTAGAAAACAGCCTGGCAGTTCTTAAAAAAAAAGATAACACATAGGTTACCATATGACCCAGCAGTTTCATTTCTAAGTATATACCTGAGAAAAATAAAAACATGTGTTCACATAAAAGCTGGTTCACAAATGTTTACAGCAGCATTATTCATAATAAGCAGAAATGGAAACTGTCCAATTGTCTATCACTTGATGAATGGATAAACAAATTTGTGGTATATCCATACAATGGAATATTGTTGGGCTATCCAAAGAAGTAAAATACTGATGCCTGCTACAATATGGGTGAACCTTGGAAACATTATGCTAAGTGAAAGGCCCTACATAGTATGACTCCATACCGTTCAATTAGCCAAAATATAGTACATGTCCAGAAAAGGCAAATCTATAGAGAAAGGAAGTAGTTTAGTGGTTGCTTAGGGCTGAAAGGGGCTAAAGAGGAAATGAGAAGGAGATGCTAATGAGTGCACATTTCTTTTTAAATTTCTTTTTATTTTACTTTAAAAAAAGATTTATTTATTTATTTGAGAGAGAGAGGGAGAGTGGGGAGGAGGGGCAGAAGGAGAGGGAGAGAAAGTCTTAAGCAGGCTCCACACTGAGCATGGAGCCTGATGCGGGGTTCGACTTCATGACCCCAAAATCATGACCTGAGCCCAAACCAAGAGTTGGACGCTTAACCAACTGTGCCACCCAGGTGCTCCTGAGCACACATTTTTTTGGGGGAGTGATAAAATGTTCCAAAATTGACCATGGTGATGGTTGCACAACTCTGTGAATGTACTAAAAACCACTGACGTGTATATTTTAAATTGGTGAATGGTATAGTATGTAAATTATATCTCAAGAAAGCCTGTGTTAAAAATGCAAATCTCCATGACTGAAGTCACATCCCAAAGCCTTGAGAGGTCAGTTCTTAGCTCTGAGTGTGTTTCCTCCTCTGTGTAATGGAAATGATATTAATACCTGATAAAGATGTTGAAGGAATTAATGAAGTAAATGTATGTGAGAATGCCTGCACACCATACGACATATATGGTAGAAACAGCTAAGTGGGAAACAAGATCTGTGCTTTTCCTTCCATGGCATAGAATCAGCACAGGGAAACAGTTGCCCAAGCAGAAACTACAGTTTCCATGGCTCTTTGCATCCAGTTATATACCATGATCTAGTTCGGACCAATGGTATGTGAGCAGGAGTGATGTGTGCCATCAAGGTAGTTAAGCAGCTGATATCTATTTCACCCCGTTTCCTCTCCTGCCTGGTTGCTGAGCAATTGATAAGGCATGTGGAGCCATAACCTGGGAGATGCCTGGGCCCTTAAAAACCCCTCTTATGGAAAACCCACCAGCCAGCTGCATATAACACATTGGGTTGATAGTTTGAGTGAAGAATAAGTTCTATTTGGTTAAAATGTTTTAGTTACAGCAGCCAGTGTTTCCCTTCACTAATACAAAAATTTAAGTAGGCCCTCAATAAATTTTTGACAAAAATTAAGACATTTTTAAACATGTTAGTACCTTTGGAGTTTAAAAATGAAAGCCAGTAGAGACTGAGATGAGGAAAATACAGAAATCTGAAAAGTGAAGGACAGGAATGGGTGGGGGAAGCATGTTACTGATTCAATCCCACACAAAATCTTATTGTTTATTCCACCATTTCCACCATTTATTGCTTAATTTTTCTCAAGGGATTGATGCACTTCATTGAATCTCATGATCATGGAGCAAGGACCACATTAATTCTGAGTTCTCTACACCATTTGCCAGCCCTAGTCTTTCCAGTGAGCCTATGTTCTTAAGGAGGCAGACAGACAATAAAAGTAAGTAAATCATATGATATGTTGGATGGTGATAATTGTCATGGAAATAAACAAGGGAGTGTGGGAGCTCAGGAGTGGTGTTTAGTTTTAAGTAAGATGGTCAAGGAATATATTATACGGAAGGTGACATCAGAGCAAAGTCTCAAATATAGTGAAGGAACAAACCATGATCCCAGACAGAGAGACTGGCAGTATAAAGACCCTGAGATAGGAACATGCCAGGTGTGTTCAAGGAACAGAGAGAAGGTCAATGTGGTTGGGGAAGGGTAGGCAAGGGGAAGAATGACAGAAAAGAAGTCAGAGAAATAAAGGGGTGGGACCAGATTGTGTGGAAGACTGGGGGGACTGGACAAAGAGCATAATGGGGGATCTGAAAGAGTTCAAGACCAGAGATAATTGGCTACTGTTACTGACTTCAATAGTGAATGCCAGTACAATGCCCCAAAGACAGACAGGTTCATTTTCACCTTAGCAGGTATCAGTTCAGGCACTAGACAGCAACCTTACAGGAGGAACCAGCAAGAACTCAGATGGTGAATGGGATCCAAGATGTCCCATTCCCTACCCCCTGCTGCCATGAAGTCACATTAGTAACTGTGTACCCTAAGATGACATAGTCTGTAGGAGCAAGAGAGAAGGAGAAAGCTTTAAGGACTGAGCATTTACCAGACACAATCTGGAAGAGACTAAATTTATAAGGATAAGAAACTAAAGATGCTACATTTTCTTTGCACATCTTAGTTCTACTGGATTAGTTTTATGGTGTTCCATAGGTCTCTTAAGCTCTGTTTGCTTTCCTTCAATCTTTTTTCTTTCTGTTCCTCATACTTGATAATTTCCATTGTTCTATCTTCAGATTCACTGATACTTTCTTCTGCCTGTTCAGATCTGCCTTTGAATCCCTTTTTTTTCTCACTTCAGTTATTGTACTTTTTTTTCTCACTTCAGTTATTGTACTTTTCAGCTTCAGACTTTTTTTTTTTTTGGTTCTTTTTAGACTTTATATCAATTGATATTTCCACTTTGTTCACGTATCATTTTCTTGACTTTCTCCCCATCTTTTTCTAGTTCTTTGAGCATTTTGAAGATAGGAGCTTTAAAGTCTTTGTCTAGGAGACCTGCTATTAAGTCTATAGGGAGAGTGTCTGTTGATTTATTGATTTATTTTTTTCCTTTAAATGAGCCACACTTTCCTATTTTTTGTAAGCTTTGTGCTTTTTTGTTGTACAGTGGACATACTGGGTAACTCTGGAAATCAAATCCTCACTCTTCCCCAGGGTTTTAGTATTGTCTTTGTTTTTTCTTAGTTTGTTTGTTTTTGATTGTTGTAGCGTGTCTATATGATGAGGATCAAACTGAGGTGTAAACCTAAGGTCTTCTAAAGTTTTTCTGAGCTTTTTCCTGAGCATGTGCAGTCACTTTCTAATTTTCTCCAAATATGCAGGTGTTTTTGAATGTCCTAGACTTTATTTATTTTATTTTATTTTTTTTAAAGATTTATTTATTTATTTCACAGAAAGAGACACAGCGAGAGAGGGAACACAAGCAGGGGGAGTGGGAGAGGGAGAAGCAGGCTTCCCGCCGAGCAGGGAGCCTGATTCGGGGCTTGATCCCAGGACCCTGGGACCATGACCTGAGCCGAAGGCAGATGCTTAACAACTGAACCAACCAGGCACCCCGAAAGTCCTAGACTTTAATGTCTGGCTCCTGAAAGGAGAAAAAGTGAAAAGTGAAGGCCTGGTTCTTTAAATCCCCTAGAAGTCACTTTAGCTGGCAGGGGAGGGGCTTGCAACAACAATGGCCACCCACCTCTTTGTCTGTACCTCTGTGATCAGAAGCAGCAATCAGTGAGCTGAGCACAGATTTCCAATGTTTAGAGGACAGCATCCTTTTTGCTTAGCCTGGCTGCAGCAAAGTTCGATCAGGCTGCTCCAGGAACACTGGCAGAGCTGCCTGCCATAGGACCGAGGGTGGAGGAGGGTTAGTTACTATGCTAAGAACTGAAATTGACTAAAATTAACTGCAATTTACCATCCAAGTGGAAACTGCAAGCCTTCAATAGACTCCAGAGTTCCAAAATAGTTACATCAGAGAGATTCTGCCAATGCAATTGTTATCTGGGTAGAGAGAAAGTCTCTGCCTTCTTTCTGGAGTCCTCTATTAGTGAATAGAATCTTATGTGTTGAATGGTATGTTAAATCTTATGTATCGTTTTAGTCAGGATTCTTGAGAGAAGCAGAACCAATAGGATGTGTATATAAAGAGATTTATTATAAGGAATTGGCTCATGTGATTATGGAGGTTGGTAATTTTCAAGATCTGTAGGGTGAACTGGTGAAGCTGGAGACCAAGAGAAGAAATGGATGGTGTACTTCCAGTCTGAAGGCTGGTTGACTCAAGACTCAGGAAAAGCAAATATTTAAGTTCAACTTCAAGGCAGGAAAAAGCCAAGGTATCAGTATGAAGGCCTTCAGGCAGGATGAATCCTTTCTTACTCGGTGGAGAGTCAGATATTTTGTTCTATTCAGGCCATCAGCTGATTGGATGAGGCCCACTCACATTATGAAGAGCAATCTGCTTTGCTCAGTCTACCAATTTAAATGTTAATCTCGCCCAAAAACACCCCCATAGAAACAACAAATAATATTTGCCCAAATATCTGGGTATCCCATGGCCCAGTCAAGTTGACACATAAAATTAGCCTTCACACTTCTAATATAGAAATTATATCTGGAAATAACTAGATGTTGGTCCCTTTAGGGAAGGTTGATAAAAACCTAGTGGCTGCATCTTCTCAGTGTGTTACTCAAATATCTGTTGAATATGCCGAGTATACTACAATCCCAGCCCTGGACAAAAAATAGGCAGTTTATGATTTTGGTGATGATGATGATGAAGTGTAAGTCATTTAAACACTTGACAGTTATATTTATGGAGCGAGACATTTCCTTTAATGCCATTTTATAGACAAGAGGGAAAAATCTGCAAACATATTTTGGATAACATACAAATTTGTCAGGGTCTTGAGTTACTCCATGTTTGGAGTGTGGGAGTACTTTACATTAACATGGAACATTCACACTTTATATAAGCAAGGCTAGGGGAAGGTTCAAGATATCTGGAAAACAGACTTTGTATAAAGATGTTCATATTGGAATGATGAGTCTATCCCAATTTCCTCAGGGAAGAGTTTAGTAAACAAGGCTGATTCAAAGGCATCCTTTGACATAGTGAAAATTCTTTCAACTGTGGACCTTATTGTTGCAGGAAAATGGGACAGCAAAATCAAGAGTGAATGGCATCTCATATTTTTACTACCTGATTTAGAACTCAAGCACTGCTTTCTATGCCAGACCGGGTAACAAAGCCTGGACTTGAGAGGGGAGCTGTGGATAGAAATATTAATCAAATTTGCTTTGAGGAAAGCTACTCACCTGGAGCACAAAACATCTGGGAACTTTGTCATGGGCCATTCTGGTCAGTAAATTAAGGGCCAGGTGCTTGGGACATTAACATTTTGGCAACTACTCCCTCTCCCTTTCCTCCTAATCCAACTCACAGAGTCCTATCTTAGAGTTGAAAGCATATTTGCACTGGCTAGTTTCTCTCCCTTCCAATTCAGAATGTGGGGGCTCATTAGGTCTGGTTGGGCCACATATCTCACCAGGCAGAATAGAGCTGATTTCGAAATGCTGTGAGTGAACATCTTTGGGGATCTTTCTACTTGATCTTTTGAGTAGAGCCATCCTTCTTTTCTCAGTCATACATATGCCATTGGTGCAAATGGTTTCATTCTTTCTTTTACAAGTGTCGTTTAAAAATGCAGATGACTCACTCATTTTATGGACTTCTTCATTCAACAAATATTTGTTGGTAATTAGGCACTGTGACAGGCATTGGAGATAAAGGTGATCAAAAACAAGGAAGGACCCAGTCGTTATGGAGCTTATAATATAGCGATTTTCTTAGTAACTTTCATAATAGTTTAATTATTATTTAGATCTTTTATACTAATATAATCTATCAACAAAAAGAAAACATAAAAGAAATAAAATTTAAGATTCCTCCTCTGCTATCTTCTTTTGGCTTCTTCTATTTTAACAAATTCCTTTTATATTGTCCTATGCTTATTCTTTTACCTTAGTTTCAATCATGGTGTATATTTTGCATTAACTTTTAATGTGTGAATGATCTGAGCAGACTTCTCCATGAATGCTACATCACGAGCATTTTCTCTATCTCTATCTGCAAAATTATCATTTCTGTAAATACAGATAGCTTACCATATAATTTGCTTAATCTTTTATTTGAGGGCATTCAGTTGTATAAAATTTATTAATACATAACATTGTGATAGTTTCTTTTTTCTTCTCTTGAACTTTACCTCAGAAACTAAAGAGCTGAAATTCTATAAATTGGAGTGATGAGATGCTTTTCTTCTGTGTTGAACAAGATGAGAAATAGATGACATACTTTTGGGTCTCTCAGTTTATCTTAGAATTCCAGATGACTAGAAGTGGGAAGTACAAAAACCAACCAACCATTTTGTCACCAGATGCATGATGTAAAGATGTCTTTCTCTTCTTTTCATTAAAAATAAAAAAGAAAATAGAGGGAAACATTTCTATGTATACACATTCACAGCATTACATACATATGAGAAAAGAAACATTGAAACCACTGACAGGGTTTTAAAATGTATTTTTTTAAGCTTATATTACACCTAAGTTATCACATTTCTATATCAGCCTACTGAATTCTGAAGTGTGGGATCATCATCAAAATGACCATAATCTCTTGTAATATAGAAAGAATTATTTTTGCCCATTCTTATGATAGAACCATCATTCCTGGTAACATTCCTTCCCTTGTCAACCATAGACTGCTTCCTTCTTGTAAAAATAAGCATGGGCTTACTGGAAGTAACGTCTGTGTCATTTTACTTTTCTTGGTTTGATTTTCCAAAAGGTTATGGATGGGGAGGAGGGGACTGATATTCCTATTGGGAGTCGTCATGTGGCTATCATGGGAATGTCTCTAATGAAGGACAAGTCGGATCTAATGAAGAGCAGGATACAGTAAAGCAGTTAAGTCGAGTCTCACATGCTTCTTCTGGATTTCAATTATTCCAGGCAGTCTAGTAGATTCTGAATTACCAGCAGCTGCTAACTTGCTTACTTTCTTGTCTGCCACAGCTGCCACCAGCTGTTCTCTCTTTCTTACCCCACATCCAGATGCAAACAGCTGTTCTCCCTTTCTTTACAATTGTCAACAGTGGCTCATTTTGCCCCAAACACATGGACACCTGCAGCAAGAGGAATTGTACTTTTCAGTTGTGGCCAAATACTGGACAGCTTTTGAAAGGTTGAATGGAGGAAGGGAAAGAGGGAATGAGAGGTGGTTTGATGTGGAAAGAGCCTGTGTTCTCAGACTAAAAGGTGGATGGGATGCTTCTGTTTGTTTTTCAGGGGCTGAGTAAGACAGTGACAACAGATACCCATACTTCTTCCTTACTATGACATTCACTTTGAAAAGCAGAGAATCATCACCAATAAATAAATCCCAGGAAACTGAGCATCAGAGAAGAAATTATGATGGTGCTTTAAGGGTTTGGTCTTCATTCATTTATTTAAGAAGTATTTATGGACACTTCTGTCAAGCACTATTCTAGGCACACAGTAGGTGTTAAATAAATGGGTATGCATTTATGAACACATACTCATATTTATCAGTCTAGTCTCAATGATATCGAAAGAGAACATTTTATTTTTGCTATTTTTAACATTTTAAATGAATTTTTTCTGTTGAAATCAGCCTCTCCTCTACCCCAAACCCCATCCTTGGGATTGGGGACTTTTGGATTATCTCCTTGACTGAGAAATACTCCTGGTTCTCAGGTCTCTCTCTCTTTGAAGGGACTAGAGAGAGGAAAGTAGAAATGGAGAGGAAGGGCATTCACATTTATTAAGCACTTAATGTGTCCCCAGTACTGTGCATCATCCTTTATATAGGTTATCTCATTTCATCTTCATCAGAAACTTAGGAAATCCGTATTACTATTTCCATATAGCTGATAGGGAAACTGAAGTTGGAAGCGTGAAGTTACTACGGCTACAAAGCCAGGGAACAACGGAGCTAAGACTGGACAGACTCTTCCACTCCAGAGCAGGAGCTCTTTTCACAACAGCCTGCTATTCAGAGAATATTAATGTGAGTAGTAGAGGATACCGATAGTGATAATTGAGTTCAATGCTGTGATTGTAGAAGTAGGGGTCTAATCCATCCAAAGGCTCCATCTTCAACTGGAAATTGGTCCAAACTTCATTCACCATTTTAAGCTGCAGAGCACTGTCTAAATGCTGAAATGAAAGATGAGAGACTGAGGACTCATAGATAAAGTTGTTATCACAGAAATAATCTCTACCTCCCCAGGATGTTTTCGGTTAACAGTGGGTTTTGGAAGAATATTTGACCAAAGTCAGGGAGGACCCTCATTTCACACCCTAACTCCATCCATTAGTATCCAAAACAATGTTAGTGATTATCCTTTGGGATACCGAGTGGGAAAAAGCTGGCTAAGGCTCTAAGGAAACTTCCTCTGGTTTAGGGAGCCATTAGGAAAAGCTCCTTATTCTTGTAAAAATTTTCCTGAACTTTCAGGGCTGGGTTTCTGCAGCTGGCCAAGAGTCAGCCTCAGTTAGGATCCTGCCAAATTGGGCATCAACAGCTCATTTGGCTTGGGAAAAAAAAAAAAGAAATGAGAAACAACTGACGTTTGTATACTTGAAATTACGAGCTGTTTCTCTAACAAAGAGACCAAACACTTTCGGCTTGTTTTACAGTAAACATACACATCGAACAATCTGGTTGGTTAGCAGCGGGCTGTGCATATGTAGGACATATGTGGACACACATGGATGCATCAACTCACATATGTTCACTTAAAAGGACACTGTCAAGTCATTTTATGACTTTTTTTGTTCTCTGGGCTCCATTGTTTATAAAATCTTCTTAGAAGCTTAAAAATACAATTTCTTTCCCTACTGATTTTTGTTCTTTTTTTTTTTAAACAAGTATTTTGAATGGCACTCAAATAAATGTGACTGGTTTTATTTAGTACCAAGTCCTACTTAAACATATACAGCAATACAATGTCCAGTCAGAAACAAAGCACTAACAGTGAGTCAATTCCTTATGAAGAGAGAAATAATCATGTTCTGCCCTTAGAGTAGACATTCCAGAATTGAATAGTACTCACAAGATTATTTTCTGGCACCCCAGTGCTTTTATGTATGTATTTATGCATGCATGTATGTTTGTATGTATTTTTAAACTATGAAACGCTTTACAAATTTGCATGTCATCCTTGTGCAGAGGCCATGTGATCTTCTCTGTATTGTTCTAATTTTAGCATATGTGCTGCCGAATTGAGCACCCAAGTGCTTTTAGTGTTAGAAATCAAATATAGATAATAGTGACCATGATAAAACCTATTTTTTTCTTTTCTTTAATGTTTTAGCAATATTTTTTCTAGCTTCTTTACTAAGCAAAAATCCCTTTAAAATATCCTTGCTTTGGGCAAAAGCTGTGAAGAATCAGGTGAAAATGGCTAAAAAAAAAAAACCTGGAAAGATTCTTGAGATCACAGACAACCGGGAAAACAAAAAGTTAATTAATGATAAGTTGTCACTTTATATCCATCAGACTGCAAAAGAAAAAAGCAACAATACACATTGCTAGTGGAGATGTGAGGAAAAGGGCACTGTCATTCACATTTTGCTGGTGGGAATAGGAATTTTAAAGAGCTTTTTTTGGATGTAAATTTAGCAACATTTCCTAAAATTGAAAGTATATGCTTACCCTTCAATCCATCATTTCCCTGTTGGGAATTTAACTCATGGAGACAGGAGCTCTACCATACAGGATATAAACACAAGATTTCTACAGCAGGATTGTTTATTGTGGCAAAAAAAAAGAGAAAACCAACACAAAATTGAAACCAAGTGAATACCGTTTAATAAGGGACAGTTGTTGAATAAATTAATGTATGTCTATACCATGGAATATTACATAACAACGTCCCCAAAAAGTGAATTGGAGCAATACTAGTTGCTTAGAAGGATTACCACAAGATACTGTTGAGGGAGAAAAGCAAGAAATGTAGAAGAGTATATTTTATGAGTCCATTTTCTAAATCATTAATCAAAAAACGTTTATAAGCATACATTTATCTCTCTGGATATCTCTTTTGTCTACACTCATTTGTATAAGGTTAGATGGTGATGGATATATTCTAGGCTGTTAAGATGGATTGTCTAGAAGGGGTGGGAGGAATTATGGTGGTGGTGGGTAAGGCTAACATAAGAAAATGTGGTTGAAAGTGGTGGTCCCATTTATGCAAATTATATGTGTATATGCATACAAAGGAATTTTTGAAATAAGAGATCATTAAAATAAAACATTCTCAATCTAGTTTCCAGGATTTCCATAAATCTATGGAAACTATGGAAATCTATATATATTATATATTGAGATAAAGGAGGATGTGAAAGTTCTGGAAGAAGTCAGATAATCATGGAAAAAATTGAACTTGAGGGTTGGCTAGACCTTTTAATAGTCCAAGGTTTCCAGATTAAGATCAAGAATGGCAGGTTGCATTTCAATCATTTCAGGGTACTGGTGCCACCAAGTGGTGTCTGGAGCAATTGTTGGTGTCATTTTATTACCCTCCCGGTGAAGGAAACTCTTGGCTTACCTGCGCCTTGCATCAAGCAGTCTGTGGAGGGCTCCAGCTCTCCTTGGAATGAAGCACACCCCTGTGAGCCTGGCCCTGATGCAAACAGGAAGTATGAGAAGAGATAGGGAGCAAATCGCTTTTGCCCTAGAATCTGAGCTCTCTTGGTTTTTCCTATTATCAGGTGCTCTGCTATGCCTGACATTTACCTGTCAAGTCCCTTAAGGTATATTTAATATTTTCTAACTACTTAGACTAGTATTACAACCTATCTATCTGACTTCTTTAATGGCCTTGTCTCTTATATAGGCTTTCTCTTTTTATTTCCACCGTCCTAGCTTGGCTTCTTGTTATTTCTTTCCTAGTGCCATAAGAACGTTTTCTTGGGCTTTCTATCCTCGATGTCTTTCTGGTCCATTCCAGCCCAAACCCACTTCTGTACTAAGCTTCCTGAAGTTATGGTCATTTAACAACACTATTCCAAACCTTTAATTATTTCTCCCTGCCCACCATCAAATTCTGACACCAGAGCACAAGCTTTTAATAGGGTGACCATATGTCTCAGTTTGCCTGGGATGGTCCCAGGTTACTTCTGTTGTCCCAATGTAATTATTGTGACTCTATTCACTCTCAGAAGTGCTCTGGTTTGGATAATAGATTATATAGACATACTAGCTCTTAACTGCTTGGTTCTCCTGCCTGTAACACATACAATAAGTAAGCTAACAGAAGAATGTCTAAAGTTTGTGGCAGATGGAGGAATTAGATCTGGGTAGAGAGCATATCTTTTTTCTTCAAATGTTAAAAAGCTAAATATAAATTACTTGGTATTTATTACCTTATTTAAAATTTATCTTCTTTGTCATTTCAGTGACAAGTAGAATTTTTTGTTTGAACTCGAGGAAGAAAATCCATGTTTGTAGTTTTCGTGTAGCTCTCTTGGCTTTTCACAGACTCTCAAGAGTGGTTCCATTTAGGGCCTGATGAATGTCACGTTCATAATTTGTTATCCAATGTGAAGAATATTCAGCTGAGTAATGATAAAGAAATTCTAAAAATTTTGAGGAGGTAGAAGCACCAATTCTGGGAACTCCTTTAGCACAAGAGGACATAGCTTAGTCATCCAGCAGTTAGCAGAGGGCTTGAGCATTAATGCTGTTGAGAAGAATTTTGAGCAGCCTCTGACAGCTTGTGGAACTGAAATGTGGGCCCTGCATTCTGGTTTAGGTTATCTTCTACTTCTGCTTGCTGCGTTTGGGTTGTAATAATAGGTTGAATATATACTGTTTAAGGAAATGCATTGCCCTTCACTCACCATCACTAGGAATATACTGTGAGTTTTTTTCTGCAGTAGAACAGATTTTTTTTAAAGATTTTATTTGTCAGAGAGAGAGAGAGAGAGCACAAGCAGGGGGAGCGGCAGCCAGAGGGAGAAGCAGGCTCCCCACTGAGCAGGGAACCTGATGCGGGACTCGATCCCAGGATCCTGGGATCATGACCTGAGCCGAAGGCCAACGCCCAACTGACTGAGCCATCCAAACGAACCGAAGTAGAACAGATTTTGAGCTCAGCCACCCATTTTCCTCTTGCCCAGTCCTTTTCATAACCACTTAAATACATTTTCAAGACCACTAGAGTCTGGGGTCTTGAAAAGGATTTTGCGTAAGAATTAGACCTATACAGGCTTGGAGCTGTGATCTCATGAACCCCAGGCACTCCCCAAATGACTAATTAATAGTCATGTAATGCCCATATACCTCCAGTCACAAACAGCCCTTTTTCCTTATCTAGATTTGAGCCATTCTAAAGTCCAGGAAGTTGGAGATCAATTTAAGCTATTCTTTAACTAGTTGAGAGTCATTCATTCATCATCATCCATTTATCTCCCATGTGCCCCACCAGGTTCTGGGCATACAATGAAGAACTGGCATGCCTTCCGGGAGGGGAACTTTCCAGCAAAAACACATACACCCAAATCCTCACATGCTCACGCATGCACAGGCACATGCACATGCACACACAAGGCAACTTCAGCTTCTCAGGTTAATGGACAGTGAGAAACCTCCCTCTTAACTTCTTTTCTGATGCAGCTTATTTTAGGATGCTTTTTCCTGATTACACCATCAGGAGCAGAATCAGGCTTTAGACATGATGATGCATCTACAGATACCTGGCACTCTGTCATCCATCGGCTTTCCTTTGTATATTTCTCCTTTTCTTTCACCCGAGTGTGTGTGTGTTTAATGGATCTGTGTAATTTAGATAGAAGGGCAAGATGTTTATGCCTCATGTTTGTAAATGTGCTCCAGATTGTGAGTTCTTCCAGGTCAGGGACTATATATTTAATATAGAGACTCTGCTTCTGACCCCCTGAATTTGAATCCCAGCTCTGTCACTTTATAGCTTTCTTGACCTTGGACAAATGATGTAACCTCTCTGTGCCTCAAATTATTTCTCTGTATAATCTACATCTTGGGTTTTAAACAGCTTTATTAAAATATAATTGAGATATCATAAAATTCCCCCATTTAATGTGTACAAGTCAGTGTTTTCTAGTATATTTACAGTTGGCAAAACCAGTCCCACAGTCTAATTTTAGAACATATTTATTGCCGCCCCAAAGAAACACTGAACCCATAAACAATCACTCCCCATTCCAGCCTATCAGTTTTTATGAGGATTAAGTGAATGACTATATGAAAAGCACTCAGAATATTATCTGGCACCTAGTAACTGCAATGTAAATAATGGCCATTATATTCATATTATTATTAGCAATATTGTTGCTACTCTGTGCCCTCAGCCAGTACAGTGCCTGATACTTACTAGTTTCTTGCCGAATAAATGAAATGGTGGGAGAAAGTGAAAGACACCATTATTTCTTAAGCATTTTAAGTAATGATGAGAAAAATGCCCTATATTTTGTGTGTAGTACAGACATAATCAAAGGTGCCACAGAATCTGTGTTAGAGCCCAATACTTTCATGAAGAAAGATATTTTAAAAATAGGCTTTTTTGACAGTAGCTTGACAAGATGGTGTTGATGATTAAAGAAAATTAGTCCAAGTTCTGAATGCTGATAAGTAGACTTGTGACCCAAGGAAAGACACCGATGTTGATCCTCTTTCTAGTTAACCTGTAAAATGAAATTGGATTCACTGAATGATTTCTAAATTTACTCCTCTTTCTAAAATCCTCTGATACTGTCTGCCAATAAGTGTCATGAGGATTTTATATATCATTTGTAACCTAGACACAAAACCATTGACATTCATTTTATGGTCTCACTTGTTACAGTTCCACAGTGTCTTGTGTTCCCAAAGAGAACATAAGCATGGATCATCTCCATCCTTACATCCTCCATTGGCTTCTCTCTGCCTATAGGATAAAGCTCAAACCCCTTGACAAAGGATGCAGGACTCTCATGGGTCTCTTTTTGCCTGCGGAATATCTACCCTCACTTCTCCTGGGCACCATATAATTGATATTGGTTTGAGGATCTAATCAGATCTCAGTCCCTGCAGGCTTTGTAGGACTGCTATTCAAGGAGCTCTCTGCTCTCCTGGCCAAGATAGCCAATTTTTTCCTGGAAATTTTCAATAAAGAGAAGGAAAAATCGAAAGTAGTTGGAAGTGGTTTGTTTCAAGCTGTTGCTGACAGGTATTATAGATTAACGCCCTCTAAGTTGCTTTTGCAACTGTTACCTGGATCCCTTCAGCTCTCCTGGATTCTTTCAAAGACATGGCTTGTTCAGTGTTTCCTTTGCTTCTTTATTCTTTTAATTAATTGTCTTCCCCTTTACCCTGTTCTCTTTGGTGTAAGTTGGCAAAATTTTGTTTCTCCTGACTGAAGAAAACTGCTAACCAAACAAAACTAACAAAATTCTTTTATGATCTGGCCTGTCTGATTTGCCAGATCCCATCTTCTGGTTTAGGTTCTGAAAATGGAACATACTTTCTCATGGCCAGAAGAATCTTTCTTTCTTATCTGACTAATGAATTCCTTTTCCTTCAGTGGTGGGCATAGGCACCTCTTTGGTAAGGCCCTCCCTGGCCTCTTTCCATGCGGTTAGAGGCTCTTCCCTCTCTGATCTTATTGCATCCTGTATATACATAGCAATATTAAGAGCTGACGGTTATTCTTTTCTTATTTTTGGAGAGAATATTGAGGGGAACAAAAATGTGCCACCTCAAAATATGCCACTTTGGCATATTGATTATTTTGAATTAAAGTTACTTAAGAAACAGCTGGTGCAAGAAGGATACTCTGACTCTCCTTTGTCCCCCTGGAAATAGGAAATAAAGCACTCATGTGAAGGTATCCTTCCTATATCAGGAGGGTAGAAGGTATCCTTATCACCAGAGATAGGGAATTCAAGGCCAAGAAGGCAATATAAACAAACTTTGTTACTTCTTCATTAGTTTGCTACCCCACACCCAAACTCCTTTGTTTTGTCAAATCTTGAATAATTGTTTCTTTGTCTAAATGACATAAAAACTGCCTGCTTTGGCCAGTTTTTTGACTCACCTATCTTTGGGGCTCCAGTGCATACAATATTGAATTTATGTTTCTCCTCTTAATCTGTATTATGTCAATTTAATGATTAGGTCAGCCAGAGAACTTCCAAGGGAAGAAGGGGAAGGATTTCTTCCCCTACAACATAGGATCAATGTGATTTTCTTCCCCTGCCCGCTCCTTTCACCTCAACCATGGCCTATATTAGAATGATAACTACAGGGACACCTGCATGGCTCAGCCGGTTAACTGTCAGCCTTCAGCTCAGGTCATGATCCTAGGGTCCTCCTTGCTTAGCAAGGAGCCTGCTTCTCCCTCTCCCTCTGCCTGACACTCCCCCTGCTTGTGCTCTCTCTGTCAAATAAATAAATGAATAAAATCTTTAAAAAAAAAAAAAAAAGACAACTACATGGCATAGGTTTTGTTGCTGAAATGTTTCTTGGATTTGCTTTGGTTTTTTCTGTCCCAGAGAAACAGCCTCTGAATTGCTGACCTTGCTTATTGCCTCCTATTGCTGTGTCTAGTCCTTCCTCTACTGGGATTGACTAAGTTACTGCAGTAAAACCAACTCGATCTACTCACTTGTTAAAATACTTGTACTACCTCTCCCTTACTTTCTGGATGGAGCCCCTTGCCCATAAATGGATAGTCCCAGTATGGTTTCTGTTGGGACTTTAAGGAAGATTCTATAGCCGTTTTTTTTCAATGTGAGGATGTCATGGATGTTAAGGTACCCTTTTGATTTAATGCAGACTTTTCAAGGAGAAATGATAAAGGAAAAAGCAGGCTTTTTCTGTTTCTGAAAACAAGTATGCTAAAATGTATTCTGAGATCATGGTAGCTAGTATGTGGTTAGAATTTCCCCAAAGTGAAGTCTTCCAGGTCAGTTGGAGGCCCCTTTTAGTTGTTGTGAGCAAAGGCCTAACCAGAGATCTCCAGAAATGACTTTTTTTTTTTTTTTTTCCTCTCAGCTAGTTTGGTTGTTATTTGCAGGAAAGAAAAACAGGCAAATCTTCCTTATTCTGTGGAAAACATTTAATTGGTTTAACTCCTTATGTAAGCATAAGAAAATAAAAATCATTTTCCTGATGGAAAGGTGTAACTAGCTCTTTTATATTTCGATGTGTTTAAGCCCAGATCTAGGAAACTTCCTCCAGCCTGGGGAAGAAGGTGGTGTTGGGCAGGGTCCTGGATGCTTTCTGTGGGAAAGGAAGGAGCAGTGCTCTGGCAAATGACACTGCAGGTCACCAGAAAGCAAGCAGGAGGTCATCTAGGACGGTGGGACCCGCGCTCCAGCTGCTACCACAGGACAGGTGAGGACGAAGGGGTCCTTTCTCAGCAGAACCTTAGAGGGCGGCTCTTACAGTCCCCAGAACCTACATCCAAAGAAGTCCAAATCCAGAGAGTTCTATTTTTAGGAAATCAGGACCCATCTTGACCCCCAAACATTCATTTCCGTATTTCACTTTTTATTCATCATCTCTAGCAAAAAGAGATATTTTAAATCTTGAATACTAATTTGAGTTGAACATATTATAAGTCCCCTCATCTCTACCTCTCCCCATCCTTAAAAAAACAAACAAAAAAAGCCAATAACCAAATTGATGGCTTCTTTCAAGTCTTACTCTCCTGCTGTTAGTATAAGCTAGAGTTTATACTCCCAGCATGGTGAGTCTGTCAGAGTAAGTTGGGTTTTGGGTTAAAAACTAAGTTTTTTCTTGGCTCATAGCTACCTCTAGCCTTAAATAGGGTGGCAGATCCTTCATACGAAGGACGTCTGAGTGCAGCTTCCAAGTGTAGGGATTCCTTCACTGGGCTTCATTGCATATGACATAGTAAGGACGGTGCAACCTCCACTCTGCATCTAAGGGGAGAGGTGAGAGGTCTCTTACAGACCCAACTAAAGGCAAGCAGCTATAATGGGACCATAACTAAAAAAAAAAAATCCAACAGAGTAAATTGTTTTTCTCTCCCTTTAGATTTTAGGAGAAAGAGGCAAACGGCCAGAGCATAGCATAACATTACAACAGAGATTTATTTAAATTTTAAAAAACAAGCAAATAACTTTGAAAGTACAACTTATATGTGTCTCCCCTCACCCAGAAGGAGAGTAACCAAAAATAAAAGAGTGCCCGGAACATTATAGTAATCAATTATAATTTCTTAAGTGAATAAGTGTTGCTCTCTTTATCCATGTAGCTGCCTCCCCTACACTTTCTCAATCTTTTAGCTTCACTATTTTTTCTAATGTCCAGAATCTTAATGTTAATCATAATGGCTAATACTTACAAACACACATAGGATTAGTACTGTTACTGAGCTATGTGTACACACATACACGTGTGTATGTGTGTTTATACATATATGTTTCCATACAATAACCCTAAGAGCTTAACAATTAGGTACTGTTATTATTCTGATTTTAAAGACAGAGGAACGAGGCATAGAAAGGATTTAAAAAAAAAACCTTGCAAGGCCATATAGCTGGTAGGTGACATGATTCAACTCTAGACATCGTCACTGCTGTGTCCTCAGTTAACAAGACAAATCCCTAAATATGTTCCTCCAGGCTTGCTTACTGAAGCAGGAAAGTGAGGTCTCTCAAGTCTCTCAAGTAAAGGGGATTGTTGTAGAACCTCAGTTTACCAGAAGGCCAATTACGATGAACTCGATTCTGACTTTGCAAGGCTTTCAAGTAGAGATGGGCAGACTCTGTCTCTTAGAGAGAGTGCCATGATTGGAAGCCTGTTCCATGCCAGATGCTGTCCTGAGCCCTCTTACAGATAGCATGTCTGGGTAGAATTCCTACCGATGTTTTACAGGTGAGAACGCTCAGGCTTGGGAAGTGGACATCGCTTGTCTGAGGTGACGCTGTTGTTAGATAGCTGAGCTGGAACTCAAATCTGGGCCCATCTGACTCTGATGTGTATTTTACCCCAGGTGTTATCCCCTATTTTTTTAGGCATTTCCAGTTGATCTGTCTTTCCAACACTGTAAGTGGCAATATGGTAACTGATGTGTATTCTAATGAACTGAATGTTCCACAGAGAATTTCTGAAGCTTTGTTCTTACCACAAAATATGAAGTGAAGCAAATGGTAGAAATTCTTGCCAAACTCAAATTGGGATTATTTCTTTTATGTATTTTTCTTGCACATGGTTGATTAACCATTAAAACCATTATGTTTGTATTGAATAACCAATGTATTCTGGTTACAAATGTGGGGGAAAAAATAAGCAAAAGAATCTGCTAGGCAGTGAGCTCAATATATCATTATACTGCAGATTTCACTATGGGTTATTCTGAATGAAAATGGATATATCTGAAATTATCAGTAAACCTTGGCTTTCTTACTAGAGTTCAGTTGACCTTTTAGCTTAATGTTAGCCATTATTAACACAGGAAGAATGCCTCAAACATTTCTATGTTTGTGAGCATCATGAAGTTTAAGGTTCTTGTTGCCAAGCACTTTGAATTGAACAGGAGTCCAGTAAATGCTAGGGAATGAATGACAAGGATTCACTTAGCCTGAACTAAGAAACTGGCAAAGTTTAAGGGCTTCCGGCTTGTTGACCTTCTTTCTCCTTCTCGAATGCCTGATCATCCCTAGTTCCTACCTGCTGTTGCTGTTTGCTCCAAGCCCTGAGTAAGATAACCTGATCAACACTAACCCTGCTGACTTATTGAGGTTTTATTTTTATTTTTTATTTTTTGGTATTTACAATTTCCAAAGGAGGTTAAAGATAATACTGAGTGTACTGGGTAGAATTTTACTATCTGCAATGAGCAGGAGGCCTCCAAGGCCAGTTAAACCGGTCTGGGGAGCAGGTGACTCTTGATGGACTAGATGAGCTCTTTAACATGAGATAACACTGCATTTCATTTGCAGGTAGTGCAGGTAGTAGCTTGGTCTTGCCTTACTGTGCCTGGGCTCTTGCCTTTATCTTTCCTCTGGTCTCCTGGCGATTCTGTGCCAATGGCAGGGTCAGAGATCAGAGTACCTGCCATCTGGCTTAGGACTTGTTGCATTCCACTGTTTCTATCTCCATGCCACATGTGAGATTGTTTTTTCACTGTCACTGTGTTTACTTGGTTCAGTGTGCCTGATCCATGGACGCAATCACCGTACATTAGGGAAGGTTATCAGTGCTGAGGACAATTTAATAATCGCACAGTAGAACCCAAACAGACATCTCAACAGAGTCCAAATGAAAAACCTATATGACTTCCTAACATTCATGGTGGGAATTAGCAAACTAAATGTCTGGGGTCAAATTCGAGCCAACACTTGCTCTTGTACCCTCAAGAGCTAAGAATGTTTTTTTTTCATTTTTAAATAATTGAAATAAAAATCAAAAGAATCATATTTTGTGATATGTAAGAATTATATGAAATTCACATATCAGCGACCACAAATAACGTTTCCTTGGTATACAGCTACACTCATTTACTTCCATATTGTCTATGCCTACTTTGGTATACTAAAGTCAGAACTGAGTAGCTTCAACAGTGCCTTGCAAATCCTAAAGTATTTATTATCTGGCCCTTTATAGGAAAAGTTTGTTGAAGCCTGATTTAGTCACTCATCTGGCATTAACCAAGAGGGCTGCCTGGAAACCACTGTGAAGCCGACCCATGCCATTTACCCCTTGCAGCCATTTGTGTTCCCAGGAAGCTTTGCCAGCTTGGTTAATTGCATCAGTCAATAGTAATCCAGGACAATCAAGCTCATATTTGCCTGTGCGGCTGAGCTGTCTAGGTTGCGTTAGTAATGGTTGTGTGTTACCAGTGCCTTACAATAAGATAGAAATAGAAGGAGATGTAACTCCAAGTTAACCTTATTAGTTTTATAATATGATTTTTCTGCCTTGTATACATTTCTGTAACTGAGTTTTAAAACCATAAGGGAAGAAAACAGGAAGACAAACATAGTTCTCATCCATTTGGAAAATGTAAACAAATGAAGGCCCAGAGAAGTTAAACAAGCTTCCTAACATCCCATAGCTACTGAATGGTAAAACCAGGACTAGAAACCAGGCATCCTGACACCTCATTGCACTGTGCTGTTTCCGGTTAATGAAACTGCCATATGTACAAGATTGTGAAGACTACCCTCATAGATTTCAGACTGGGGCTCTTCTTTTTACTCATTTCCCTGAAAAAGCAATGTAAGGGCATTTAGCTAATTTATATTAGGCCTAATCTATCCACTTTTTTTCATTAGCAGGTAATGAAATTAACAGGATCCTGGGGGGATTTTTTTTCTAACTTTTTCACTTGAGAAGATGGGATTGTTGCTAGATGAAGCTTGGAACTAATATTGAATTCATCTATGGCCCTGAGATTCTCATGCCCCATCAGTGGATCACAGATGCATACACTTAGGTTGTATACAGACACCCCCCCCCCGCCACTGACAAGACCTTCTTACAATATAGGATATACTGAGCTGGTGATACACCTGTGATTAGGGGTGCCGTGTACATACACTTCGCTAGCAGTTGTTTGGCAGTGTGAGTTAGAATGAATAGCTTTTGACGCTGGAGTTTTTGCACTGCTAGGTTTTTATAACTACAACCATATCTCCTGGAGGTGATGAGTTTCCACTCTTCTGAATATGTCTTTGCCCAACAAAGAGGCATGTGTTTGCAAAGTTGCGTCCTAGGCAACTCCAAAAGCACCGTAGTGCTTTAGAGAACAATGCAAAGCTTATGATCTTAGCTAGCATTTCTTTATATATGGAAATCCACAGGAAAAAAAGAGGACCAGATGTGTGAAATTAAAGAGAATTAAAGGATTAATGCTGTACATCCAAAATGTGTGTAAATTTAGTGTCAGCATTTCCTTTAATTGATTTTCAGGGCTTAGTCTTGGCAGTTCTATTTTATTGATGGTGATTCTATGTGCATCGTATGGATGAACATCTGATTAGTTTATTAAAGCAGAGTGTATTTATGTTCATCTTAACAGCTAAAATATTTTAATTTGTTCTTTGACTTTTGTCCATATGTCTTCTTTTCTTGTGGAAGACAGTTTGTTGGATTATAACCAGTTTGAAACACAGTGTAGTGAAGTTAGATTATTCAAAAAATGGGAAACAGGGTGCTCTTTACCCCTTCTAATTTGGGGAATATCTACTTCTTGGCCCAATGATGTCATGATAGATAATAGGTGTAAATTCATCACTGTATTTCATTTACTAAAGCCAGCAGGGTAAATGGATACTTTTTGCTTCTGCCCTGACTCCTGTCCCAGGGTAACTGATTTGTGCTGATAATAACACAACCATTATGTTGATTAGTTGTGAAAAAAAAAAAAGAATGACCAGGGCAAACCCTTATAAAAAAAAAAAAACAAAAACCCCTTTTCTTTCCTCCTTTCCTGGGTTCCTTCCATCCATTCATTCTCTCTCCCTTTCTTCCTTCCTTTTTAACTGTTAATAGCTTGTTTGTTTTCCCTATAAAGAGTGCACTAATGTTGTTCATTTACTCTTATACTCACCTGGGAGAAACAACAATTAACTTTGAACATGGAGACAGGTGGCTGAGCAGACTTTTTGCAGATCTGGTTAATTAAGTCTAGACTGGAAATGGAACAAAAAGGAATACTCAGTAGTATTAATGTGAGAGGAGAGACCTGCATCGCAGCTGTTCTCACTAAGCTCATTGAAGATATTTTAAATGAAACAAACTGTTGGCTTTGATGAAACTGTAACACATGATGTAGCATGAAATGGGAGAAGAGTGCAAGTCTCCGAAAGTCCCACAAGTGATGAGATTTTTAAATTTGTGTGCTTCCCTTGGGTGTGACGGCCTCATATTTGGAATGTTTTGCATAATTATGAATGTGGAACTGTTTTGTACTCTAAAGTCTGTTGTGGGTTTGGCTGGTATCTGTGTGCAACTTCATTCTTTTTTATTTTCTAACAAGATAAACTTACTTTCTAGAATCTTCCTTGTGGAAAGAAAAAGGTCTGTTAACGTAGGCATAACTCTCTGAAGATGGCTCGTATAGCATAGATATACATTCTCTGTTTTTTGATGTCCTTAACATATCTGGATTTGGTATCTACATCAAGATAGCCTTAGTAAGAAAATATAGTTTTATACGATTTTAAGAGAAATGAATTATTCTTTTTTAACTCCTGAGGGCATGGTTTATTATTAAAATGGCCCCGTGCTACCAGTCCTTCTGTCTGCTCCAGCTGAAATAAATAAACAAGGGCCCTTTCAACAGCCAAAGAATAAGATGTGAGGAAAGTCAAAACCATAATTAAACAGTTCAGGTAATGGAAATTTCTCACGAAACTTTTTTTTTTTTTTTTTTTTTGAAGAGGGAGTGCCCAAGGACAGCTTTCACATTAATTCTACTTCAAAAACATCTCAGGATCAGGATAATTTTCCAAGGCAAATTTTCCATAGAAAACAGTATTGTTTCCTGGTTCATCGTGAGAAAAGATCATCCTTTGAATCTTACAAGACAGGGAAACTCATGGTTAGCATGACTGCTTTGCAGGAAAGAAATGAAGTTGTTCAGGAGAATGCCTTTGTATTTTAAAAGGACCAGGCCAGGGCGCGTGGGTGGCTCAGTTGGTTAAGCGACTGCCTTCGGCTCAGGTCATGATCCTAGAGTCCTGGGATCGAATCCCACGTTGGGCTCCAAGCAGGGAGTCTGCTTCTCCCTCTGACCCTCTTCCCTCTCGTGCTCTCTATCTCTCATTCTCTCTCTCAAATAAATAAATAAAATCTTAAAAAAAAAAAAATAAAAGAACCAGGCCCATCTGTTTGCAGCATCCACATAGGATTATTAAACCTTGTGTTGTACAACATAAGTCTTATGAAGGAATAAACTGTTGTATGATCTTATATTTACATGTAATTGACGTCCGTGGTCTGTTCTTATATTATAAAAACCAATAAGCTGGTTTAACCTATCAATTCCTGCATTTAAATCATATGGAAAATAGCATGCACTTTGTGTATCTCTATATATTATACACCTATGATTTCCTAAATGGGTATGGTCAAATGGTCTCTTTTTTAAAAATAAAAAAATATTGGGGAGGTAGGAGGGGGGATGGGGCAACTGGGTGATGGACATTGGGGAGGGTATGTGTTGTAATGAGCACTGGGTATTATATAAGACTGATGAATCACAGACCTGTACCCCTGAAACAAATAATACATTATATGTTAATTAATTACATTTAAATAAATAAATGAATAAATAAATAAATAAATAAATAATATTTACCTGTCACCATCACCTCCGGGCCACATACAGAAGAGCAGCAGGCAAGAGGAACACAGCCCCTCCCAGTGTTATTCCCAGCTACAGTATTCAAAGCGTGGCTCAAAAGCTGGTTCTGTTGGTGCACTTTCTCCCAAATCATCTGGCCCCACAGTCTCAAGCATGTCACTTAGCCATTCTGAATCTCCATTTTCTTTTCCATAAACAAGGATCACGGGGCACCTGGGTGGCTCAGTTGGTTGAGCGTCTGCCTTCGGCTCAGGTCATGATCCCGGGGTCCTGGGATCGAGCCCTGCATCGGGCTCCCTGCTCGGTGGGAAGCCTGCTTCTCCCTCTCCCACTCCCCCTGCTTGTGTTTCCTCTCTCACTGTGTCTCTCTCTGTCAAATAAATAAATAAAATCTTTAAAAAAAAAGGATCACAATATCTAACTCATAGTGTTATCGTCAGATTTGATAAAGTGACATGTAGTTTCCGGCATACACATACAAATGTGTACACACAATAGACACCTACACGTGGTCATCTCCAAACCCTAAAGAATTCAGAAAAGATCTTTATCACAGGAGGGGTTGTTTACATAACATTGTAGTGGATGCCAGCTGTATTAAGGACTTGCAGCAAAAGTACTGGGCAGTAGAGAAGAAAAGGCATCTGTGCCACATCTTCCACTGGAAGATGCACCTTTGTGCAGGTTTAAGCCCTGTCTTTAGCTCCTGGACCAAAAGAGGCAATAGCACCTGATACTCTAGGACTCTGGAGGGAGAATGAGTTGGGTTTGCATTCTGGACCATCACTTCAAATTCCTTAAGGTGGGGCTGGTATCCTACTTCTATTCTAGGGTAGCTCTTACAAAAATAATGGAAGCTAATGAATGGAAACATCGACATGGATGTGAAAAGCTCAGCACAGTGTCTGACACATTGTATATTCTCTAGCAAGGTTAGCTATTTATGTTTGAAATGCAAACAGGAATGGCTTATAAGGAAAGACACATTAATGTGAAAAAACCCTGAAATTGAAGAGGATGGAGGCAATTGATTTACGTATTACATGTTGCTCCAATCATTAGGGCTATGATTTATCATTTGGAAGATGTGACCCTACAGGACATTGTTGGTGGCATCCCGGATCGATGCAGCGCTAGAAATGCATAGAAAATGTAATGTGATGAACCTATTGTTGAACTGCAGCCGTCAAGTGGAGAGTTTCCAAGGGCTGAGCTGATCGCTACCACAAGATACTGCTGTTGACTTCGTCTCCTTGAGAGATGCAAATAGGGAAAAAAATCTTAATTATTAGAGAATACCAAAGTCCTCTTTGCTATGCTAGCAGCGAAGTCCTTCCTAAAGGGATATTTTCAGTAAGTAGATGCCTATCAGTGAGGAAGAGGTGTGTGTGTGTGTGTGTGTGTGTGTGTGTGTGTGTGTGTGTGTGTACACGGATCCAAGCCCACATTTGCTGTTGCAGGAATGACTTCAAAAGTGAAGCAAGTGAATCAATCAGGGATCAGGGAGTACGGTGACCCCATGAAATTTAAAAACAAAAATAGTGGAGACTGATTTTGAGAACTAGGCAGAGTATTCTGAATGTCTAGTAAGACTCACATGCCATAATTCACTGGGTTTTGACAAGTCAGGATTAGAATGTTGTGTATTCCGTCTTCCTTGCTGCCAAGATCACTTCATTTTTGTTTGTCTCCAAGTGCACTTTGCCGTCCTTGACTGGAGTTTCAGAAGAAGAGGTGTCCCCTCTCCTGGGCAAAGGCTGTGCTATCTGGGTCAGTTCTTTGCCCCTGTCAAGGCCAGGACCCTGTTCTCTCATTGTTTCCTCTCTCATCTGTATTTTCAACCTCTCTTGATCTTCTGACCCTGCTGTTATCCCTGGTATACACGCCGAAGCCTCTCATAGGTAGTTAAAACACACAAAACCAGTGCCCTTCTTTACCTACCTCTGTCTTTTACCTTTCCTTTCTCAGCAAACTCATCCAAAAATCATGCGTGCTCATCTCTCCATTCTTAACTCCTATTCACTTCTAAAAAATTCAGTCTCTACTTTTACCAAAATACAAAATTTGATAAAAATTTCAGTTGGAATGGTCAATACCCTTTCATTTTCTTTATCTTTGTAGTCCTCATAGCCCTTAAAACATTCTACTCCTTGATTTTCGCATTGTCGACAATACCCGTCGATCATTTCTGTTCTATGAAAGATGAGGATTTCTCTCTTACTAACACAGTCCTTCGCACATATACTTCCAAGAACTCCCTTTCCTGTATAGTTATATTTTAATTTTGGTGTCACATGACTGTAACGGTTAAATGTCATTCCTAGGAGAATCACCTGATAGTCTTTCCTTTGCCACACACCTTTTTTCTATTTCCTGGAGTTAACAATTTTTCTTTCCTTCATTTGCTTATTCTTCTCTGTATTTATTTAACCCCTCCCCAGTTGTCTAAAACTGCTCTCGTTGTGTTCCAACACATCAGGGAGTCTATCCATTTTACCTTTTGCAGACTTCTCTCCTGGAGCCTTCTGACCTGCTCGGGTTTGGACTGTGTCCTTCTGGAATCTCTCTTTATCACTCGGGACTTCCTCTGCCTCGCCCTTGAGGCGGATTTCCCATCTCCACACCCTCATTTTGGTAGAATACTCCCAGTAATTTCCCGGGAAAGGATGCATGGGGGTGGAGGGGTGTAAATATTTTGGGTACTCGCATGTCTAAAAATTGTGTAATCTGTCATCATACTTAATTGGTAGTGTGGCTGTGTATAGAATTCTGAGTCAGAAATCACTTTCTTGGGGCGCCTGGGTGGCTCAGTCATTAGCGTCTGCCTTCGGCTCAGGTCATGATCCCAGGATCCTGGGATCGAGCCCCGCATCGGGCTCCCTGCTCCGCGGGAAGCCTGCTTCTCCCTCTCCTCCTCCCCATGCTTGTGTTCCCTCTCTCGCTGTGTCTCTCTCTGTCAAATAAATAAATAAAATATTAAAAAAAAAATCTCAGAACGTTGAAACTAAGAAACCCAAAGCCATGCTAATTCCTTATCTTTTGCATGTGGCTTAATCATATTATATTTTAATTAAAAATTTTTTTTCTCTCTAGTTGGTTTTTAGGAACATAGATTTGTCCACAGTATTCTGCATTTTCTCAGGATGTGCCCGACATGGATATATTTGTACTTGGGGTATTCTTTTCTGGGCACTCTAAGGATGCTTTCAATGTAGGAAATTTTTTTTTTAAAGATTTCATTTATTTATTTGAGAGAGAGAGAGTGAGCATGAGTGGGGGGAGGGGTAGAGGGAGAGGGAGAAGCAGACTCCCTGCTGAGCAGGGAACCCTGCTGATCCCAGGACCCTGAAGTCATGACCTGAGCTGAAGACAGATGCCCAACCGCCTGAGCCACCCAGGCACCCTGTCAATGTAGGAATTGTTCTTTAATTTATTTGATGATTTTCTTTCCTCTGTTGTCTCTATTCATTCTTTCCAAAACATCTACTATTTGAATGTTGGGCTTCTTTGATCAATTCTCCAATTTTCTTTTCTCTCTTATTTATCTCTTTATCTTTTGCTCTACTTTATAGGAGATTTCCTGAATATCTTCTTACCTTTTTCCTATTTTCTTTCTGCATTTTTATTTTTTCCTGTTCTTCGATGGTTCCCTCTATTTATAACATTCTGTTCCTATTTCAAGGGCATTCCACTTTCTGACTACATTAATGGTAGTTTTTTAAGGTTTTCACTTTCCTGCATCATTGGGTATTTGTTGTTTGTCTTGTTTTCTGTCTTTCATATTAGGGGTTTTCTTTAGTTGTCAGGGGATTCTTGACTGCTCATGTTAAAGGTAGCAGCACTAAAAAACTGATAGGAAATTCTAAATTCTCAGAGAGGAGGGTATATTCTGATTGTGGACCACGGGCGCAGTGGCGGAGAGCAGGTTGGCCTGCTTCTTTGGAGAATCCTCCATGTCAGTATTTTTAAGGTCTCTTCTCTTAGGCTGGCTAGAGTCTCTGAAGAAGATTCTTTTAGTCTGAAGATTACTAATTATTTCTGTCCCCACTGTGTTCTGTATAAACCTTTATAATAACCCCCCCGGCACCTTCGTTGACCTCATTTGTTTGCACATAAATTTTAAGCTTTTTGTGGATAGGAACCATGTATGATTCACGTCTCGGTCTCCAGAGATTAGCATTCTGTCTGGCATACAGAAATATTTCAATATACATTTGTGGATGAATAGCTATGGGAATAACAGTGGAAAGCATATGTGCCATTTGCACTGTAGGGGAAAATTTTTATACAGCGGAAAAACTTCAATGCTTCAGTGGAAAACTCTGCTTTGGTTAGAGCATTCCCTTCTGGGTTACCTAGTTCTGATTTTATGGAAGCTCTGGGCCTTTTATTGCCTTTGAGCTACTCTACAATCCTGTAAATTGTAGATAATTGATAGTCATGAATAATAATTCTTGTTTTGGGCATGCAGATAAATTCAGCACAGTAGAGATTCAATTGACTTTTCTCCCTCACTGTGGAAGTAGCTAATAAGTAAGCCTCCATTTGCACATTCATTTCAATATTCTTGACCTACGGATTGTCTTTGGAGTCTTCTTTAAATTACTTATAACTTCTTATCAACTCCTTCATTAATGATGAATTAAATAAAATCTTTAACACATATTCATTTGATATCTGCATGGGCATTACGAGTTTATCTTTTAAAAAAAAAAATCCTTTCACTGTGCCCCCAACCTGTCTAATGATGATCTTGGATATTTTAAAATATTTTGTGAGATGGTCTAAATAAAACACATCCTAAGATGATCTGAAACCATCCTTCCTATGGGACATCAAGATTATCACTGAAGTTTAATAGAACACATTAGTTATACAGGGTCAAGATTGAAGCCTTTTGTCCAGTGGGAGGCCTGACTTCAGGACCTCTGTGCTAAAACTTGCACAACTTTCTGACAGCTTTTCTCATCCCATGAGGCAGAGAACAAAGACAATCTTTTTTTTTTTAAGTATGTAGAGAATCATATGGGGCCCTTATGGGGCTCTGGGCATATGGAATCAGAGATGTGGGAATAGTCTTGAGGATTATAGAAAGGAAGATTTGGCAGAATAATAAAGAAAGGAAAATTACGTCTTGAACACCCTTTCAATCTTTATCAAATTGTAACTATTACAAAGATTATTTAACCATAAAGGAGTCCACCTTAATTGGATCCACTGACTTCTGGGAAATGCAACATATAAATTATGAAACACTACTAAAGGAAAGCAGGTCAATTTAGGACTGGCCATACAGAAAACTCTAATTTGGACTAACTGAAGAAAAGAATCAGAGTTAATGGCATACCTTATTTATGGCAAACTTTGACAAGAAATGTAAGTTTACAGAGGTCAAGTGTTACAGAGTAAGAGCTTAACTTGGCTTGCTTTAATGAGAAAATTCAAGTCATTTGTAATCAGCACATTAATTGTATGCAAATGCATGTGGTTAAATCTGCTCAGAAACAACAGGTTTCCTTAATTAAATTAAGCATTTTTGCCTCACATTTTGATTACGTTATTTATTTCCTTCACAGAACAAATGCAAAATCCCTAATTATCAGCATATGAATTAGTAAGGTTTTGTCATAATACAGAAATCCAGATGAAGGACTAATCAAGGAAAGGAGAGGAAAAAGATGCTAAATTTCTCATTAGATTTTTCTCTATGCTTTAGAGAAAATTTTTCAATATATTTCCTTCTGGATTAAAGATGTAACTACTGATGTGTATTGCTTGAGTGTTTGCTAGAGTTTAAAAGACCTCTCAGTGATCTGTGGGCTTTTATAGGTGGCTACCAGGCATATACAATCAACAGCCATAGCAACAACAAGAATGATCACTTGCTGAGAATTTACAAAGGCCAGTTCTGTGCCAAGCAGAACTCTTACAAGAGCGTCCATCTTGTGAAGGAAGCAAAACACCTTTTTCCTCTCTCTGATTAATTATTTCACCCACACTCTTTGTATAGCTGGCTCCTTATTTTTTGTATCAACTAACTCATTACCTCCCCAGAAGTTTCTTTATGGTAGGTTCTTACTGTCATTGATACTCTTGACACCCATCTTTTTCTTCATAGCACTCACCATCATTTGTAAGTACAAATTGATTTGTTAGTTTATTTGCTTTATGTTTTTGCCCTGCTAGATTGTGAACTTTACCAGGGCTGAGACTATATTTGCTCTATTCACTATCATATACCCAAAATCTAGTACTTTATGGGCACTTAAAAAATATTTGTTGAGTAGACAAAAGAACAAAGGTCTCTGAGCTGGTAAGAAGCAGATTCTTACTTTTCAGCTCAGGACTCTGTGAAGACAAAGCCCCTGCTTTTGCCAAGAGCTTTTGGCTTCCACCTCTCTCTCTTCGGATAGCTTATCATCCCCACCCCACTCCCCGGCCTTTTTTTTTTTTTTTCTTTCCAATTTACTTCACAGTCTCTCTGATGGAGACTTCTTGTCTTCCTTGCAAGCTGAGCTGCCTTGTGTGTTACTGTTTCTGGAAAAAAAGTTGTGAACCTTTCATTCTTGAAAACATTGTGTTATTCTGATGTCAGTGGACACTGTTTTCAACCTGCTGTCTGTTAGCTTAATTGGAACCTGCTCTCATCGTGGGAGGGCTGGGTTGTGCAAGGTGACTTCATGATGAGCAATGCTAACATGAAAGCACTCAAAGGATGTCAAACAGGAAAGCGGGAGAAGGATTTTAGTTAAGAGATAAAAGGGATTAAAAAGAGGGATGTTGACAAGTCAGAATGCAGTTTTTGGTTTTGCTTTGCTACTTTCACATTAGGTTAAAATATTATAGCATGTTTAATAAAAGGAAACACTGGGTTTTGTGCCAAAACAACTAGAAAGTCAAAAAAGTATCTCTAATTATGGTGATCATGAGAAAAAGTTGGTGAGTTGGGGAATAGTTGTTTCACTGATAAAAGATGGTTGTTTTTAAAAATCATACCTTCTTATCTCCTTAGAAATCCCTTAGGAAAAACAAAAATAAAAACATTTATTCTTACATTCATTCAATATACGCTAGACACAGTTCATGGTATGACAGACCCAGAGTTGAACAAATATAAGCCTTGGTTACCTGCATGCTAGTAGAGAGAAAATACAAATAGACAACTGAATCTAATAGAGAATGCTTAAATTGAATTATAGGGGAAAAGTGCTCTAAGAATTCAGGAGAAGGAAGAGATCTATTTAAAAAAAACACCTCATGTGAGAGGTATCATTTGAATTAAGAACTGAACAGATCTGATTGTATCATTGAAGTTGTTGATATGGGGAGAGCACTTGAGACAGGAAGAATGGGAGAAATAAAAAGATAGAGCTGGTAAAAACAGGAAAAAGGCAAAAAGTCCATGTTGGTTGGCATAAGTGGTACCTGTTGGGAAATCTTAGGAATATAAGATTAGAAGGGGAGAACAGGTTACTGGTGTTGAAGGGCCTTGAATGCTCTGCTAAGGAGTTTATATTAAATATTTATATTAAAGTTATTTTTGTTAAACATAAGGAACTTTTTAAAATTGAATTCTTATTCTGACTGTCCACCATGAGAGATGAAAGATTATTTTGGGAGAAAATTCTTCGTGGGTCTCACATTTCTGCACAACTTCTGAGCAAAGACATTAAAACTTTTGTTTCAAATATATTTTCAAGAATGTCCTTGGAAGATAGAGGCAAAGGGAAGATTTTAAGGGAGGTTGAAATTTAAGAGATTGGAGTTTCTTAAACTCAGAGTTCATCAGTGTGATATAAACTCACTACGTGCCCAGCATCCATCTGGGCTGCTGGGAATTTCCACCATGGGACATAGGGAACCAAAAAACCTGATATAAACATGAAGCTCATAGAACTTGCTGTGCTGTGAGTTATAAAGTCATTTGTCTCTGGCCTGGGAGTCTCATGTCTTTTGACAGCAACCATTAAACTGTAGCAACTTAACTTGTTATTTTGAAAGTGGGGTAATATCTCATAGCCTTCCAAGTTCTTGACAGACTAAAATCCTGAAGTTCCAGGAGACAGTTATTATATATATCAGGGCACAATAAGGAATTGGTAGTGGATTGAATCTAAAGTTTTCCAGAGATAGAATTAACAAAATGTGTCTGTAAACTGAGAAAATAATTCATCAAGAATAATGTTTTTTGAGCCTCAGTTTCCCATGGGATGATGTTTATCTCATTAAAAACAAATAAGATTAGGGGTGCCTCGGTGGCTCAGTCAGTTAAGCGTCTGCCTTTGGCTCAGGTCATGATCCCAGGGTCCTGGGATCGAGCCCCGCATCGGGCTACCTGCTCGGCGGGAAGCCTGCTTCTCTCTCTCCCACTTACTCTGCCTGTGTCCTCTCTCTGGCTGTCTCTCTCTGTCAAATAAATAAATAAAAAATCTTTAAAAAAACCCAAAAAAACATAAGATTAAGAGAATGAAAAAACACACCACAGAATGGGAGAAAATATTTGTGAAACATCTATCTGATAAAAAAGACTGAGCTCCAAAAACTTAGCAATAGGAAAATAATCCACTTAAAAGCTGGGCAAAAGATGTGAAAACATCTTACAGAAGAAGATATATGGATGGTAAATAAGCATATGAAAAATACTCAAATCATATATCATTAGGGAATTGCATCTTAAGCCAAGAATAAGATATCACTACACACCTATTAAAATGACCCAAATCCTCCCAATGCTGGAAGGATGTGGAGAATCAGGACCTCTAATTCATTGCTAGTGGGAATGTAAAATAGTGCAGCCACTTTGGAAGACAGTTTGGCAGTTTCTTAACAAAACTAGCCACAAACCATACAATTGCTGAATAGCCAAAGCAGTCTTGAGAAAAAAGAACAAAGCTGGAGGTATCACAATCCCAGATGTCAAGATATACTACAAAGCTGTAGTAATCAAAATAGTATGGTTACTGGCAAAAGACAGACACCTAAATCAGTGACACAGAATAGAGAGCCCAGAAATAAACCCATGCTTGTATGGTCAATTAATTTACAACAAAGGAGGCAAGAATATACAATGGGGAGAAGACAGTCTCTTCAATAAATGGTATTGAGAAAACTGGACAATTACATGCAAAAGAATGAGATTGGATCACTTTCTTACACCATACACAAAAACAAACTCAAAATGTTTTAAAGACCTAAATGTGAGACCTGATACCGTAAAAATCCTTAAAGAAAATGTAGGCAGTGATCTCTTAGATATCAACCTTAGCAACATTTTCCTGGACAGTGTCCTCAGGCAAGGGAAACAAAAGCAAAGATAAACTGTCGTGACTATACTAAAATAAAAAGTTTTTGCACAGAGAAGGAAACCATCAACA
The DNA here is from genome assembly GCF_003265705.2 of Callorhinus ursinus. Taxonomy (NCBI): domain Eukaryota; kingdom Metazoa; phylum Chordata; class Mammalia; order Carnivora; family Otariidae; genus Callorhinus; species Callorhinus ursinus. The sequence continues at coordinate 33,926,542 of NW_027397076.1, forward strand.
AAATAAAAAGGCCACCTACTGAAGAAGAGAGAATATTTGCAAATGATGCACCCGACAAGGAGTTAATACCTAAAATATATAAAGAACGTATAAAACTCAACATCAAAAAACAAACAATCCCATTAAAAAATGGGCAGAGGACCTGAGTAAACATTTTTCCAGAGAAGACATACAGATGGCCCACAGACATGTGAAAAAATGCTCAATATCACCAATCATGAGAGAAATGCAAATCAAAGCCACAATGAGATGTCACCTTATCCAAGACAAATAACAAGTGTTGGCCAGGATGTGGAGAAAAGGGAACACTTGTGCTCTGTTAGTGGGAATATAAATCGGTGCAACCACTGTGGGAAATAGCATGGAAGTTCCTCAAAAAATGAAAAATAGAAATACCATATGATCCAGTAATTCCATTACTGTGTGTTTACCCAAAGAAAATGATAACACTAATTAGAAAAGATACATGCACCCTTATGTTTGTTGCAGCATTATTTACAATAGCTAAGATATAGAAGAAACCTAAGTGTTCATCAGTAGATGAATGGATCATGATAATGTGGTATACATATATATACACAATGTGATACACACACAGTGGAATATTACTCAGCCATAAAAAAGAATGAGATCTTGCCATTTGGGGTAGACAATGTGGGTGGACTAGAGGGTATTTTGCTGAGTAAAATAAGTCAGACAGAGAAAGACAAATACCATATGATTTCACTTATAGGTGGAATATAATACAAAACAAAATAAGTGAAAACCAAAAATGCAATCATAAATACAGAGAACAAACTGGTGATTGCCAGAGGGGAAGGGGTTTGGGGAGGTGGGTGAAATAGGTGGAAGGAATTAAGAGGTACAAACTTCCAGTTATAAAATATATAAATTGGGGGATAAAAATTATGGCATTTGGAACATAGTAAGACTATATTAACATCATGTGGTCACAGATGGTGACTATACTTCAGTGAGCATAGCACAGGTGTAGAATTGTTGAATCACTGTGTTGTATACCTGAAACTAACATAATGCTGTATGTCAACTATATTTCAATTAAAAAAAATAACAACAAAAAAGAAACTGCCATAGCCAACTCAACCTTTAGCAACCAGCACCCAGATCAATCAGCAGCCACCAACATCAAGGCAAGACCCTCCACCAGCAAAAAGACTTGGACCCACTGAAAGTTCAGATAATTGTTAGCATCTTTTAGCAATAATTTTTAAATTAAGGTATGCATGTTGATTTCTTAGACATAGTATTATTGCACTTAATAGACTCCAGGATAGTGTAAGTATAACTTTTATATGCACTGGGAAACAAAAAAATTCATTTGACTTGCTTTATTACAATATTCCCTTTATTGTGGTGGTCTGGAACCATACCCACAATATCTATAAGGTATGCCTGTATATAAATTCTGGCTGTAAATTTGGGGGTTTCCACATTCCCTCCTCAGTTTTGATAATTTGCTAGAATGAGTCACAAAACTTAGGAAAGTGCTTTATTTATTATTATTGGTTTATTATAAAAGATACACATTAGGAACAGCCAAATGGAGGACACATAGGAGAAAGTACGGTGGGTGGTGGAGGGGGTTGCCATGCAGAGCTTCCACGTCCTCTCTAGGTGTGCCGCCCTCCCAGCATGTCAGTGTGTTCACCAACTTGGAAATTCGCTGAACACCATTGCTTAGGGATTATTAGGGAGTTTTCATTACTTAGGCAAGATTGATTAAGTCACCAGCCATTGGTAATCAACTTAATGTCCAGCCCCTCTCCCCTCCCTGGAGGCCAAGGCGTGGGGCTGAAATTTGCAATCAAGCCTTGGTCTTTCTGGCAATCATCCAATTTCCAGAAGTTGTTTAGGGACCCCTAGCTACCAATCATCTCATTAGCATACAAATGACATTATTATTCCTCCTGAGATTCCAAGGGTTTTAGGAGCTTGTGTGCCAGGAACCCTCCCAGAAGGGGCAAAGACCAAATATATACTTCTTATTATGCCACAGTACGCACTGTATGATTCCAAGTATGTGACGTTCTGAAGAGGGCAAAACTACACAATAAAAAAAACTGGTTGCCAGGAGTTGGGAGTGGAGGGGGAGAGGGACGCGCGGGTGAAGCACAGGGGATTTTTAGTGCAACGAAACTGTTCTGTATGGTGCTGTAATGGTGGGTGCATGTCATTATACATTTGTCAATACCCATAAAACGTACAACACCAAGAATGAACCCTAATGTGAACTATGGACTTTAGTTATGAATAATGTATTAATATTGGCCCATCAATCGTAACAAGTGCACCCTACTAATGCAAGATACTGATAAGGAAGAAGCTGTGTGGGGGCGGGGAGGGAGTATAGAAGAACTCTACTTTGTGCTCAATTTCTATAAACCTACAACTGCTCTAAAAAAATGAAGCCTATTAATTAAAAAAAGAAATAAAGAGGAAGATGATGATTGGGAGAACAAATTAGTTTAACTTGATGGTTTTGAGATTGAGGTCCTGAGATACATAAAGATATTAGTACGGTACATAAAGCAATTAAACTAGTCAGGGGGAAAGATTGACCCACCAAGGAAGGCCAACAAAATTCTGGGTAAAACAGCAACAAAATTGGTAACAGTAATTTATCCTGGTGGTGAGAATAGAGAGGCCATCACATTCAGAAAACAGCTTGTATCTGGCTGAACCACCTCTCGAAAGATGAAAGATCTAGGGCTCAAGCCCCCAGCATCCTGGAGAGGAACGAGCCCTCTCCCTGTGGTCCTCATTAGCTTCCAGCTTCCGTAGAATCCACTTTATTTTTCTTCTGGAGAGTAATCTAACATGTACCGAATTGGTCTTTATTCTCTGAGAAAAGCACTGAATTCAAAACATGAAGCAAAGTAGCCTTGTCTCAGAGTAGATGCTCATAGAACATTGTTCTTTTATATATATCTGCCTGCTTACATCATATCCTGATGTAATTATGATCCCTTTCCCTATCCTGAAAAATTTCCTAAATATTTGATTGGTCCCTGATCTCTGACTTCCCCTTACATATTTAGACTCTGTTTCTACCCAGCAGGTCTTTCAGGTTCTCCTTTGATAAGACCCAAAGCAGATCTTAACCACCATCGCCAGCCTGTCTGCTGAGATCTGTTCAGTTATCTGTCTCCTTGGGTTTGAATTGAAACTCAAATTTTTTAAAAAATTTTTTATTTATTTATGAGAGAGAGAGAGAGAGAGAGAGCAGGGGGAGGAGCAGAGGGAGAGGGAGAAGCAGACTCTGTGCTGAGCATGGAGCCTGACACAGGGTTCCATCTCAGGACCCTGAGACCATGATCTGAGCTGGAACCAAGAGTCGGACACTTAGCTGACTAAGCCATCCAGGCGCCTGGAAACTTATAATTAAATTAAAAATTTAATTTTCTGGATAGCTAATGCATTTGTATAATTCAAAAATCAGAAGAAAATAAAAAGATATACCATGAGAAGTGCTCTGCATTTATGATTTCCTATAGACTTTTATAGAATCAATGAAGAGCTTAATTCTATGTGATACAACATCATTAATTTTAATGGTACATATGGTAAGAAACCCTCCAATTTAATTTACATGGGAACATATATTCACATCCCTCTGAAATTCCCGGTGGACAGTGGAACTATATGAGCCCACGTTACTCTGGCTTCCACATTTTGAGTGCTTCCCTTGAAACTTGAAATAATGGTCTAAAGGAAATGATTTTACTTTTATATTTCTCATTCCTTCTTCAGCCCTTTCTATTTGGACTCTGTCTTTACTATGTGACTAAGACTGGTCTTCTCTCAAAGACAGCAGTAATCTCCATGCTGCCCAAACCAGTGGTGAGGGAAGTTCTCATCTTTCCAGACCTCTTAACAGCACTTGACATCTGCCCCATCTTTCCTTATGACATTTTCTTTTTCTCACTTCCTGGACACCACTCTGCTAGTTTTCCTCCTACGTCACTTTTCACTGATTCTTAGGCCTGTGTACTTACTCCTTTGTTAGACTTTAAATATTGGTATGCTGCAGGGATTGGGCCAGGGTTCTGATGTTATCTACGCATGCCCTCTCCTTAGTTAGTCTTACCAGTACTTTGGCTTTAAATATCGTCCATGTGGCCCAAGTTTACATCCAGCTCTGACTTGCCCTCGGAATTCCAGATTCATATTCTCAGTTGCCTACCTAACATCCCCATGTGGATATTTAACAGGCACCTCAAATCTGAGATGTTCAAAACAGAACTTCTTCTTCTTCCCCGTTTTCTCCATCTTCATGGCATCACTATCCACCAAGTTATTCACATTAAAATCTTCATAGCATCCATATTCCTCTTTTTCTCTCCCCGTCAAAGTTCATCTCCCTTCTACAGCATATCTTGAATCCAATTGCTTCTCTTCCTCTACACTGCTATCACCCACAACCAGCCACCATCATCTTCTGCCTGGATCACTGCATCGTGTCGCTTTAAATAAGAAATTAATCTTGCAGTTTTGGAGGTTAGAAGTCTGAGATCAAGGTGTCAGCAGTGCTGATTTCTCCTGAGTTTTCTCTTCTTGGCTTGTAGGAGGCTGTCCTCTCTTCGTGTCTTCACATGGTCTTTCCTGGGTGTGTGTCTGTGTCCTAATTTCCTCTTATTATAAGGACATTAATCATATTGGGTGAAGGTCCACCTAATGACTTCATTTTACCTTCATTGTCCCTTTAAAGGTTTTATGTCCAAATATAGCCACGTCCTACTTATTTATTTATTATCTTATTATGATTAAAAAAACATAATTATTGAAGACAGGCATAATATTATAAAGCAGATCTCTAGAGCTTATTTAATCTTCACTGAAACTTTATGCCTGTTGATAAATAACTCCCCATATCCCCATATCCCCCAGACCCTTGTAACCACCATTCTGGTTTCTAATTTATGAATTTGACCATTTTATTGTATTTTTAAAAAAGATATACTTATTTATTTGAGAGAGAGAGCACAAGTAGGGAGAGGAGCAGAAGGAGAGGAGAGAATCCCAAGTAAACGTCGCCCCCTCTCACTGAACATGAAGCTGTCACGCCCAATCCCACAACCCTGAGGCCATGACCTGAGCCAAAATCAAGAGTTGGATGCTTAACCAACTGAGCCCCCCAGGCACCCTGAATTTGACTATTTTAGATACCTCATCTAAGTGGAATCATGTGGTACTTGCTTGTCTTTCCGTGTCTGGCTTATTTTACTTAGCATAATGTCTTCAAGTCCATCCATGTTGTCACATTGTGCACAGTTTCCTTTTTTTTAAAGCTGAATAATACTTCATTTTATGTTTATATCACATTTTCATATATATATTCATCTGCTGATCAAAATTTAGGTTGTTTCCTCATCTTAGTTAATGTGGATAGTGCTTCAATGAACATGGGAGGGCAGATATCTCAATGAAAACCTGATTTCAATTCATTTGGATATATGCCCAGAAGTGGGATGGTTGGATCATATAGCAGGTCTACTTTTAGTTTTTTGAAGAACCCCCATACTATTTTCCATAGCGGGTGAACCATTTTTGCACTCCCAGTAAGTATGTAAATGTTTTAGTTTTTCCACATCCTACCTTGTTTGCTTTTTTTTTTTTTGTAATAACTGTCCTGACAGGTATAATCTCATTGTGGTTTTGACTTACATTTCCCTTGTGATTAATGACCCTATGCATTTTTTCATATACCTGTTGGCCATTTGTATGTCTTCTTTGGAAAAATGTCTACTCAATTCCTTCACACATTTTTAAATTGGGTCTAAGCTCCAAGACTGGTAGGATCAGAGTCAATCAGCTGGGGAGGCCCCTCAAAAAAGTTGGAGCACTGGATGGACAAACCAACCCTTCCTTTACCCTGGGAGAAGCTGGGAGCCAGGAGGTCTCTTTTGACCATGTGGTATGGAACCAGGGGAAGTGACTCCAGGAAGAGGTGTCCTGAATCTCCGTATTGGCTTCAATACATCTGTTTTTGTGATTGGCCAGCATTCAAGAGCCTTTCACTTAGTTTCTAGAGTTCCCATAAAGGGCATTTGTTCGTGAATTGCTTAACTGGTCTGTTTGCGGACAGAAGGATGGTCAAGGGCTTCCTACTCCGACACCTTGCTGATGTCACTAATACAGTCATATTCTAACATATTGAGGATGAGGACTTCAACATGAATTTGGGGGGGCACCATTTAGCCTATAACACCTTACACTTCCAGTAACACTTAAATATATCTGTTCTCTTTTCCCTATCTCACAGCAATCTATAGGACCTGACCTGAAGAGCTTCCTCTGATCTCATCTCTAACCCTGCTCCCCATAACTCTTTATGCTACATACACACCAGTCTTTTTTCTCCAGAATGCCAAGTTTGTGCTCCCTTTAGGGTCTTTGCACTATCTGTTGTCTTTGTCTGGAATTCTCTTACCCTACCTGTTAGCATGGCTTGTGCCTTTTTCTCATGCAGGACTCTGTTTAGAACGTATTCATTTTTACTAATAAGGATATCACTCGAGAGCTTACTTTGCACAAGGCAAATGTTGATAGAAACAACAGAGTTGTTTCTCCAACATAGAGTTTGGAGCTAGACTGCCTGGGTTCACATCCAGGCTTTATTACAAACTATGGGAATTCGGGAAAGTTGTTTAACTTTTCTGTGCCTCAGTTATTTTCCCCTCAGGAGACCATTTATTTTTATTCCAAACAATCTCAAACCTACAGAAAAGTTGCAAGAATGATAGAAAGAATTCCCACATATCCTTCCCCAGAGACCCCAATCACGTTGGTTGATTTCGCCAGTAACATCTTTTATGTAGCAACGGACCTAATTCAGGATCCTATTTCCCCAAGTTGCCTTGTCTCTCTCCAGCCTCTTTGAATATGGAATAATTCCTCCGTCTTTCCTAACTTTCTTTGTCTTGGCATTTAAATGACTTAGGCCATTTGTTTTGTAGAATACCCTTGATTTGGTGCTTCCTTGTGATTTGACCCAGGTCAGGACTCAGTTTGAATGTCAAGTCCTCAGGGTTCCATCTGATGAAAAGTAGTTGCCTCAGTTACTCTGCAACACAGGATCCTGCCATTTTTCTCTTCCTGGTGTTTTCTTGCATATTTATGTGTATATTTGTGTGTTTGTTGTCTCACGTTGGTGGAATATAAAGTTCATAAGAGCAGTGCGGACTTTATTTTTCTTTTGCAATGTTGTATCCTCGCACATGTGCTGATTATAATCTGCCAGCCACTGTGCGAGGCAGTAAGAATGTAATGGGGAACACAAATAGGAGCTCTTTGTTATTACAAAAATAAATTAGGAAGTATAGTTAGATAACTTGCTATTTAGACATTCGTTCAATAAATATTTATTGAACACCTACTATATTCTGAGCCCAAGGGATATGACAGTGAACAACACAGAAAATGCTCCCAATCGCCTGAAATTTACATTCCAGAAAGGAAGCAGACAATAATACAAATAAATCAATATGTAATACAGTGAGTGGAGATGATGAACCATCTAGCTCTTGTAGATGAAGAGGATTCCAGAGGAAGAAGAGGAAGTGGGAAGGCCTTGAGTTGGGGATACACTTGGCAAGTCCGAGGATCTGCAAGGAATCCACTGTGGCTGGAGCAGCATGAGTGAGGGAGGCAGAGGGAGGAGATGAGGCCAGTGAGGCAGCCAAGGACCCATCTTGTGTGGCTTTGGATTTCATTCTAATTGTGATGGGAATCCATTAGAGGGTTCAAAGCATGGGAGTGACATAATCTTTTACTGCACAGAGAATTGCTTTATGAACTATTTCCTTCTCAGAAAGCTCCTGAGGGGATTGGCTGAGAATCTGTGATTCTCAAAAAACTTGAAATTGCTGGCTGATACTGCTTATACATCAGGCCCCGAACTGGTAGCTCGAAATCCTGGAATGTGTTCCCAGATTTGCACATTCCTTTTTGAGGGGCCTTGGCTCGGCCAGTCTTCCTGGCTTTACAGTACCTCTTCACACTCAAGGATTCAAGAAAGCATGAAGAGTGAAGAGGAAAGAGAGCAGAGCACTTACGGGAATTCTCCGGCTATCTGAAGCCTCAAATATGAATATGGTATAAATAAATTAGTATGCAGAGAGAGTCTGGGTCCATTGCACAATTAAAAATAAAAGTCAGTGAGTGCTCCTTTAGAATATTTTCTTAAGGTTTAATGATTTGTGTAGGCTAAATTAGAGGTCAACATGATTCTGCATAAAGCAAAACAAATCCTCAGCTTTCTCTTACCCAAAGACACTTGAATGACCCCAAGAGTAGCTTATTTAACATTTTTTTGACTTCCTCACATGATTGGCTTATGGACGGAGCATTTTCTGAATCAATCAGTGTGTTAATAGTAAAATAATCACTGGGAAAGTTTAAGGAAGGATGCTTTAATACCTGAGTATAAATGAAGAAAGGAACTAGAAGAGAATTCTAGGAGAAATGGTGTATTCCATTTCTGGAAAGATTACATTTAGATATTATATTCTTAAATATGTGTTCTTTTATTTGCTATGGATTGAAATTGGGGTGATCCATTTTTACGGGATGATAGAGAAGAAAATGCAGCCAGACCCTCTTGTTTCAGGAACAATGGTGTAGGTGTTTCAGCCATGGGTTTTCTGGTTCTCTCAGCTTCTTTTGCCTTCTTGCAGTAAGGGAAAATCAAGTTTTCAAGTGCTCAGGGAAAATCTAAATAGGACTCTCTGTGGTTTAAAAAAAAAAAAAAAAAATTCAAGACAGAGTCTGAGTTGTTTTCTACCTGAGCTTAATTTGGGATACATTTTGTTGCTTCTTATAAAGGTGTGAAATGGAAGTTTGGGATTTCCTCATAAATGACCTTCTACAGTGACTTTCTGTTATTTTATTTTCTCCTGGGAACCAGAATAGCCATGCAATACATTCCCACTGTGTGAGGTTGAATAAACCTTTCTAATTTAGAATCAGTCACTTGTGAGATCCTAATTAGCATTATGAGTAAAATGTCTATGTTTATTTCTGACCAGTCATGGGATAAGCCTGTGTTAAATTCAGTGTAACATTTTGTTAGCTCCTTCAGTTTGAGAAGCTTGTGTCTGATATAGGCATTAAACATCCCCACCCTCTCATTTTTTCTTTTTCTTTTTTTAAATTCTGTGTTGGTGGCCTCTACTCATTTCCCTGCCTCTTAATCACTGTTACCTCAGAGCCTAATCATGCCTGGCAGCGAAATGTGTACCTTGTGAACCGACCAAACAAAGGACTGATTCAGAGAGAACTCAGGGAAAAGCAGGTTGGCATTTACACTTTAAACTTAAAAAGCAAACAGCCAGGCAAATATGCAGCACAAAAATAGGGTATCCAATGATTCTGGGCTGGTGATTACAAAGCTCTGTTTTGTATTCTTCATTCTCCTGTTGAATATTCTAGTCTGTACGTGGGCACATGTCCCGATTTGGAGACAAGGAAAATAAGATTGATCTCTGCGAGATCAACTAGGAAAATCTATAGGCATGGACCAAGAGAGCCGTCATTTTTAAGTGAGAAATTTTAGAAATATCTAAAATGCAATTCAAGGGGCGCCTGGGTGGCTCAGTTGTTAAGCGCCTGCCTTCAGCTCAGGTCATGATCCCAGGGTCCTGGGATTGAGCCCCGCATCGGGCTCCCTGCTCAGCAGGAAGCCTGCTTCTCCCTCTCCCACTCTCCCTGCTTGTGTTCCTGCTCTCACTGTGTCTCTCTCTGTCAAATAAATAGAATCTTTAAAAAAAAAAAAATAAAATAAAATGCAATTCAAATGCCATCTTGGAAGCAGGACTGAATGGTAATTATGGTCCACTAAGTGGATACACAATGTTCACATCTCCTTGCCCGGGGATAGACTGTGATCACAGAGAAAGCACAGACTGAACAAGGTACAGAGAGGGCCACCTGGAGAAAAAGGAATTTGTGATTTGTCATAGCAATATTCACGGAGAGGCTGCTGCCGCCACCAAGAGTGTCATTTGATGGGTTCGGCTGTTAGATCCGTGACATGGTTCTAGACTCACCAGACTATCAAATCTCACCAACACATCCACTGACTCCTTTACTGAATTTACCCTCCAAGAAACTGTCTGTGTATGCTCTGGCTTCTGCTGCTTTCTTACAGGGAGACGAATTTCTGATCAGCCACTATCTACTGCTGGATGGCTTCATGGGTACGTTTCTCATGATAATCTAAGAAATTGACATTCTGGCTCCTGTGAGATCATCTAAAGTGTCCTAAGAAGTAGATCATTTCAGGAAAGGTTGGAAAAGCTGAGCTTCAGGGGCTGTCCAGCCAAGGACCTGACCCTGGACCCCACCCAGCTGTTGGCCTCTTTTCCTCTTGCTGCAAGCATGAAAGAAGCAAAAACACTGCAGTGAGGTCTAGTAAGAATTCATGGGCATCTCTAATCCATCATGGTCAAAAGCTGCTTTTTTTAATCACTGCACCATTTTGCCTCAGTCTTCACTAATGAACACTTAAAAATAGATTTTGGTGCGGCGCCTGGGGAGCTCAGTTGGTTAAATGTCTGACTCTGGATTTTGGCTCAGGTCATGATCTCCGGGTCCTGGGATCAAGCCCTGTGTCGGGCTCTGCGCTCAGTGGGGAGTCTGCTTGAGGATTCTCTCTCTCTCTCCCTCTCTCTCTGGCCCTCCCCCTGCTCACATTCTCTCTCTCTCTCAAATAAATAAATAAATCTTTTTAAAAAATTGATTTTAGTGACCTAAAGTCTATTTTCTGATGCATATTTTTATATTTTTATTTTTGTAACCTATATGGTTAGTGACTTTATGTCTAGGTACAAATCATGACCATTTTAGAGTAAAAATATCTGTAAAAGAGGAAGAATATTGGATATCCATTGTTCATGAGCACTGTCTTGCTACTTCACGAAGACAATTCCAAGTCACACTTTATTTCTGAGCTGGAATTAATACTACAAATAGGCATCATTGTTTCAAAATGTCCTGCAAAGGAAGAAGACAGATCATTCTCATACCAGATGCTTCCCATCCCCAGTGGGAATATGCAAGAGGTTTTTACGAGCTGGGCTCCATAAGCACACAGGATAGGAAGCATAGAGTATTATGCTCAAATGAAAGCAGAAGAAAAATGTTGGTCTTGGGAATGCTGGAATTGGACGAGAGGAGAAGAGCCAAGGCTTTGCTCCTGTAAAAGGAATCATAAAACCTGTAAATGAGCAACCTCCATTTTCGGAAAATAAGAAAAAAGGTTTTCAAAATGAGAAATGCTAAAGAGTACCAGAACTTTCTCTTCACTCTAATTGCTTAAAATGTATGACCTCATGTCTTCATGTACTTACACACCCACACCTAAGTGGTCATAAGGAAGAGAAACTTCAACATCATTTTTCTTGCTACTGCTATCAGCCTTTGAGGAAATGAATATCCATAATGCCATTAAAAAACCCTTAGAGTGTACAGTGACAGTGATAATGGGAGAATACGTAAGATAAAATAACATAAATCTTTTCTCTCAAACACATGACTTGAGGGGCGCCTGGGTGGCTCAGTCGGTTAAGTGCCTGCCTTTGGCTCAGGTCACAGGTCATGATCCCAGGGTCCTGGGATCGAATCCCGTGTGGGGCTCCCTGCTCAGTGGGGAGTCTGCTTCTCCCTCTCCCTCTGCCTCCCTCCTCCCCCCCCGCCACCATGCATGTGCTCTCTCTCTCGCTCTGCTCTCTCTCTCAAATAAATAAATAAAATCTTTAAAATAAAACAAAACACATGACTTGATTTTTCAGTACTTACTCCAACAAAAAATATATTGGGTAACTGGATTTTGGAAACAAAAATACAAAGGGGAAGTCGTCTTCCTTTCTGGAGTGCAAACTTCAGGAGATCAGGAGCATTTTGTTTGTTCACTGCCATATCCCCAGGGCTCAGAATATAGTAGATGTTCAAAAAAATATTTGTTGAATGAATGACTAAGAGGCAAGTTATCTGAATATGCTATCAAATTTATCTTTAAATAATAATAAAGAACATCTGTTTATATTCACATTGTAGTGGGAAGATAATTTCCTCTTTATATTTTTGTTTCCAAAATCTAGTTACCCAATATATCTGTATGTAGATTGTATACAATTTCCCATGAGGGGTGGATTTTTATCTTGTTTTGTAAACTGCTGTATCTCCAGCACCTGTATAGTATAGTGCCTAGAGTATTGTATGCATTCAATACATTTGTTGAATGAATTATTGCGTATATCTTGTAGAGGGAAACATGATAATCATCGTGAAAATGAACCTCCTTTCTATGTCTGCTTTCTGGTTCAAGTCCCAAATGTATGCCTGATTTGCTTGATGACCTAGAGAAGACGCTGTATTTTATACAGGGTACCTGATGGTTTTATTCATGCCTTTTCTCCTGCTCTGAACACAAGGAATCCCTCTCTCATCTGTCCTTGCGAGCGTCCCCATATTGCTGTCAAAACCTAGTTTACTATGGTAAACTCCCCGCCTTGTGGAGAATTTTCATGATTAACTGGATTTGAATCCTCATCTAGTGTTAGTTACCCTGTGCATTTACTACGATTGATAGCAATTGGCACAATGGCAGCATTAGGAAAACGTTATCTAATTTATTAGACTTTTCTTCCGCTCTTCTCTTCAGTTGTCATTTCTTGTGATATCCTACCCTCCATTGCCTCTCATTCCTGGCCTGGCATTTCGCTGGGTCTAAGATATATTACTGACACTCTCCAGCCCCTCCCTACCTCTGCCCCGCCGCGCCCCCACTCTGTTAAATACCTGCTATAGAACAACTTCTCCAAGATCTAAGGTGGTAACTGACTCATCTTATAATCATATTACATAACTCAAGACATAGTTGGTGCAAGTGGACAGAATACTGATCTGATCACCCTGAGACCTCCTGTCTAGAGCTAAAGAGTTCTGCCATTAGCCAGTTTTGTGGACTTGGGCTACTCAAACTCTTTGGGCTTCACTTTTTTTTTTATGTGTAAAATGTGGATGTTTGTCTAGATCAGCATTTCTGTAAGTAAGTGCTGTAACACTGGTCCAAGGATATGTCTTTCAAAAATACTTTCTGGGGTCACATTCATTTGGGAATTGCTATGTATTTAGAATAGAATATCAGTGGTTTAGGATTCTGACAAGTCCTGAAATAAACTATTTTTCCTTATTTGATAATTGATCTTTTGAGAGGGGCAAAGGGTAACATGTTGGTAGTTCCCTAGAACTCTGACACGGCACAGAGTCATAAAATCCCAGGATATATTCTGGTCCTGTGAATCAATTTCATGGATGTGGAGCCTAGGAGTAGAGGCTGCCCAGGGAGAGAGGAATGGGAGAAAGTTCTGGGAGGTGGGTAGAGGCCTGCTTACCCTGTGCTATCAGTGTCATTCTAAGAAGTCTGGAATGTATCCTGTAGGTGATAGGAAACCATCCTTAGATAGGTTTTTAATCAGGGGAATTACATAGTCAATAAGTATTTGTGAAGAGAATTATGGAACGAAAAAGAAAATTCTGGAGTGCTAAGGCAGATGGAGGGGGAAGAAACTGGCAGGGAAACGAATTAAGATTCTGGTGGAATGAGAGATGATAACAGGTTGGATAATGACAGTAGTTAAACAAGAGATGGAGGAATCAGATTTGAAGGAAATTTAGGAGCTCAGCGGACTGTGGGAAGTGAGTGGATACCGGGCAGGAAAGAAAGAGGAATACAAAGGGACTCCACATTGTTAACTTGGGTAAATGTTGTGTGATTATAAAATTTACCGGGATAGGAATTCAGAGGAGTGAACTGTTTCATATTGATTTTGAATTGGACTGTGGAATCGTCTACGAAGAGGAATTTTTCTATAAAACCCATCCGTTGATTTTTGTGTTTCAGGGTTCCTTAGCGATTTAACTAAAGACTATATATATATTTTTAAATGTATTCTAAACTGAAATTTGGTAAGTACTCAATACGTTCTTGTCCACAAAACAGCATTTTTATCTATATATTTCTTTTGATTTTTTACCTCTAACTGACAATCATTTCTAGGACTTCAAATCCATTTGGTTTTTCACTCAATCAAAACCACTTTATTCTTTCAGCTTTGGATAATCCTATCCACATTAATATCTCAGTAGAAGTTTGTGAGATTATTTCCATTTTCTAGAGGAAACAACATAGAACACCAACAATTTTCATTATTTAAATATCAAGCCATTATTTTTGCACCAATCCTAAATTTGGCCTTCACACTAAATATGATTGATGCCAATACAATAAAAATACATTGTGTTTATAGTCAGAGAGTGGGATTGTTTTAAGAGCACCTTTGTATGTCGGTGAAAAGTAGAAAAATATTCTTTTAACTGACCCAGTTTCTTACCGGTCCACACTTGCTTATTGTATAGAACTTAACAAAGATTTTAAGGAATTATTTTCCCCAACAACATTTTGAAGTATAGGGCTCTTTTCTTTAGGGAGAAAAGAACTCTCTTTTAGACACAGGATGTAGAAACTAGCATGACCCAAATTGTTTATACAAAAGCAGTCCACACCTCCCTGATTAGGTCAGAGAATTTTGCCTTTTACCTGCCACAGCTGCCTTCTATTAGCACTAGAAACAAATTGTACAATCTATGGTCACTGAACTATAACCACCTTCTCATTTTGAATTTTTTGTCTAAGAGGACCAGGAATCCAGAAACCGAGTTGGTGGAGAGGAGCTGTTGCTGGATGTAACTTAGCAGGGGGAGGGAAGTTCCGTGCCCACCTTAACAATACACTGAGCTATCAAAATGGCTACACGTTATAAAATGAACACAATGAGGTCGTCAGAGAGTGGCTCCTGAGTATTTTATTTTTTTCCCCTTTACACTGTAAAGCAATAAAGATAAACGCTGAATGGTCTTGTAATAGGCAGGGCAGTCTCTCACTCCTCACTCCCCCTATCTATGCTGCATTCATAGCAGCTTCGTGGACTTACTTTGAAATGAGTTTAGAAGCTTTGGAAGGCAGGTCCATGTCACGGTGGTTCTCAACCACTCTGGGGTTCAGGATGACAGTTGACTCGATGTAAGCCTTCAGATTTTACACATTTCTAAACGCATTTCATTGCCCCTGGGAGAAATTTTGCATTGTTGAGAAAATGCAATGCAAAATGAGTTGAGACACAATGTCCCTTTATCTCAGAGCAAAACGGTTTTGCTTTCCTATAGGGGAAACGGAGGGCAGGGAAGTGAAGTTGTGGTTTCTGAAATCCAACAACCTAGTATCGCTGTGCCACTCTCTCGCCGATCCAGCGCCGCTCCTTAACTTGATATCTGTTTACTCTAGAGGAGGCAGTTTTTGAGAAAGGATCATAAATATCCTGGCCCAGTGCCCCAGGAGCCATGACAAGCAAAAGAACATACTCGCCTAGTGATAGCCCTTGTGATATTTAAATGTGTGGGTTAATTTTTTATCCACTTTAATAACTGGATTATTCCCCTCCACCCTTCCTTTGCTTTCTATTTCTGCTCCGAAGCTGTGGGCACAGAAATCTCTGCAGGCAAATTACTCCAGAGAATATTGCAGGACAGTCCTACAAGGAACAGTTACATTCACTGCATCTGGATTCCTGACCCTTTTCCGACATGGCAGGTGTGAGTGGCTGTATAAAATATTCTATGTTTATCTTCAACTTCTTGTTCTGGGTAAGTGTTTTGTTTTTTATCTAATTATCAATTTTAGGCAAGAAAGGGGACCTTGATACAAATACCATAAACGAGAACAGACTCTGCACTAGAGAAATAGGAGGAGGAGGAAAATGTATTTTCCATTTACTTGTTTGGATTTGTTTGTTCTTTCTTTGGTTATTTCAGTAATTGAAAATGAGCCAATGACTCAAGAAAGTGGACTTCAGGATCTGTGAGGATAAACATTTCATAAATGTTTTGATATTGTTGCAAAACAATCACAGAGGAAGAAAAATACCCCTTAATTAAAGGACAACTATTCTTAGTTGTATATCATGCAGGCCTCCCTAGTTTAAGGACCTTGTGGGAAAAATTTGGTCTGATTCCCCCGGAGCCCAGCCCCTGAATCCTAATCTTTACATCTGGGTCTGAAACAGGTGAATGATGGGGTGTCAGACGAGACAGATGAGGAAAGGATCATTTTCAGAGACCCCAAGAACAAACAGTGGGTCATAAAAAACTTGAGAGGGAAACAATATAATTATTTAATCATGGAAAAATGAAACTTAGTAAACTAGGTTAAAAAAGTTAGTATTTCCATGTGTCATCACCCCATCTCTTAATCAACAGGGTTGGTATTTTAGCAGGTCGTATGGGTTTTTTTGGAAAGCCTATTGACATAAGACAGTTAATAAATTGATAAGTAGCATTAAGTATTAGAAAATGGAAAAATAAGATATGGAAGGCAAAAGGTAAAAGGCAGGCTGGGATGTTGGGCAATTGACATCATTTTCAGTAATATAGGGTGCAATTAAAGATTGTTCAGAAGTAAATCAGTAGAAATAGCCCAAAGTCCTTAAGTGAAAAAATCATTTTGTATGCTGGATTTAAAAAATGGCTCCTGGGGGCGCCTGGGTGGCTCAGTTGTTAAGGGTCTGCCTTGGGCTCAGGTCATGATCCCAGGGTCCTGGGATCGAGCTCCGCATCAGGCTCCTTGTTCAGCAGGGAACCTGCTCCTCCCTCTGCCTGCTGCTCCCCCTGCTTGTTCTCTCTCTCTCTCTCTCTGACGAATAAGTGAATAAAAATCTTTAAAAAAGAAATGGCTCAGTCGTTAAGGGTCTGCCTTCGGTCATGATCTTGGGGTCCTGGGATCGAGCCCCACATCGGGCTCCCTGATTGGTGGGAAACCTGCTTCTCCCTCTCCCACTCCCCCTGCTTGTGTTCCTGCTCTCGCTGTGTCTCTCTCTGTCAAATAAATAAATAAAATCTTAAAAAAAAAAAAGAAATGGCTTATGCAGCATAGGCAGGAGAGAGTTCTGGTTTTGTTTTGTACTTGGTTACCTTTAGTAAACAGACAGCTGGTATCTCTATGTTGGTATACTTCTGTCCTGTTAAAACAAAGATGTACCTAATTAAGCTTAACTATAGGAATACAGTCTTGTACAGAATGACTTTGCATTCAATGTCAGCAGCCCTAATGAGTACAGATGAAATATTGGTGAAGTAAATGAGTATGTAAATAAATAAAATAAAATAAAGAAGATCTGTCCCTTTACTTCCTCTTTTCCCTAGAAAAACAGGCTGCTTTTGCAAATATTAAGTATAGGTCATGAATATATGTCAGTGTTTTAAAGTTAGTCCTGATAAATTTCTTTGCTTGAAATATTTAAAATTGAGGGCGCCTGGGTGGCTCAGTCGTTAAGCGTCTGCCTTCGGCTCAGGTCATGATCCCGGAGTCCTGGGATCGAGCCCCACATCGGGCTCCCTGCTCAGCAGGAAGCCTGCTTCTCCCTCTCCCACTCCCCCTTCTTGTGTTCCCTCTCTCGCTGTCTCTCTCTGTCAAATAAATAAATAAAAATATTTAAAAAAATATTTAAAATTGGTTAAACCTTGAGAGTAGAATATAAACAAAGGAATGCCTATGTACTTTGATTGATTTTGTTTGTAGCTTTTTGTTATGGGGAATTTTGAACATTCATAGAATAGAAAAGGGTGATCAACCCCATCATTGAGCCCCAACAGTGAGGATATCAAGGCAATTCTGTGTGCATGCTCTCATTCACTTTCTCCCCCCATATCAATTTGAAGCAAATTCCAGATACATCATTTCATCTGTAAATATTTTAGTATATATCTCTAAAAGAGAAGTAATTCTTTTTTAAAAATGTAACCATAATGTCATTATCACACTAAAAACTTAATAAGACTTCCTGAATTGATTATCAAATATCCATCTAGAGATATTTCAGAATCTAAATAAGGTTCGTGCCTTGCTATTGGTTGATATATCCTGTATGTCAATTTTCATCTTTAGGTTCTCCTTCCATCTTCATCTCTTTTTTCCCCCTTGAAATTTTATGTATTGATGTGTGTTGTCAGTCTTACCGTATTTCCCACAGTCTGGTGTTTGCTATTTGCACACCTGTGGTATAGTTTATCATGTTCCTCTATATTATCTCAAATCTAGTGATCGCATTTGTTAGCTTGAAGAGATTCGGATTGTTTTTTGCGGGGGAGCACAACTACTTTAGAAGTGATATTGAGTTCTTTCATCAGGAGGCACATACTGTCTGACCGTCTCACTTTGTGATGTTAGTTGCCACTCGAGAACCTAAGAAACAGTCCATTAAGAGTTCCAAATTGGTGATATTCTATTTCCATCACCTTTTGTTCATGTATGAGCTGGAATACTTTAAATAAAGAGAACCCCAGCATTTATTGATTGGTTAACAGTAGTACCCAGTTTTTACTTAAAAAAAAAAAAAGGCAACATAAATGCTTCTTACTTTTTACTTAACCGATTTCAAAATGATGAGTTAATTTTCTGGTATCATGCAACAGTAATAAGCAAGCATTTCTTATCCTTTTCTTTGTTGATATGCAGTTTATTTTATCTTTGGCCACTGGGGAGCATCTTCATGTTGGCTCCTGAGTCCTTTTGGACATGATCTTAATAGCATAACTTCTTCCCCATTGGTATGACAAGATGTTCCAGGCTTATTTCCCTAGTTCCTGTTGTATAAAAACAGCATACAAAGTGCATTCACAAAGATTGTGAATACTTTAGAGGTCAGTGTTTCATTAAGGAGCTACCCAGGAATTTGAAATCTGAATTTTAAGCTGACATGACAAAGAGAGATTAGGCGAGGGGCATGTTAGAGGTTCAGGATTATATATTATATATTTAAGACTAGAGATCTGTACCGTGCTGTACCCAGATATCGTCACTGCCTTCCCCGGATTCTCTGATTATTTTATGGTCCCCATCATCTCTTTGTTTTTCTGTTAATGAAGACAAAGTCTTTCTGATGCATTAGATTTCAGTTAGATATTTCTAACTTCCCTGGGGTAAAAGACTTTGTTCTTCCCATCCGCGTATCAGTGTGACCTACAATCTCTATATGACACATCTTGAAATGGAGTCTTTGAGTAAGAGCAATGGCGGTAAAGAACAGTGATAACTTCTCAGCCAACAGGTGACATCAATAGTTTCATTCAAACTTTAGACAGCAGGAGTCCCTGAGGTTAGGGAACCGCTGCTATTTCTCCTCTCCTCTCTATCCCAACGCAGAGTTCTCCATTGGAATTTTATGATCCTTCATAGGAAATTAGCAATTTGTCACATTCCTAAAGTTTACTTAAGCAACAAGTCTAACAGTCCCACTGATGTGGTTTTCATATAGATATCCACGGCCTTATGTGTTCATATGCATTCTTTCTGGTGTAACTCGCAAAACTAAGCCTTTGCAAAGTAGGGCCAGATGTTGAAATATCTCTGAGATATGCCTATGGTCATGTAAGCTAAACATACCAGTTTCTTTTGAGAGAGAACTTGAGATATGTCACATAAATATGCGGCAATTTCCATTTGTCAGAATTAGCAATTGAAGAAAAACATGTAAAAGTGGAAATCGTTCTTAACCACTGAGGCTAGCGTTTGATGTGAGTCACGGTGAAATTGGAGGTGCTGTAGAGAATGGATAAATTCCAGGTACAAAATCTATTTCTCCAAGTCTTGTGTCAGAACAGATGAGCCACCCAAGTTTCCTTATGCTCCTCTCAGATAGGTCAGGCTGGGGAGTATTGTAGATGCTGGGGTATGGTAGAGCTACTTAAAATTAGAATTTGCAGCAGTTGTACTGGGTGTTTGGCTTACTTACTGGGTTCAGAAGAGACACTTGAAGGCAACTATAGAGACACTTCGCTGTGTGCTTACCACTCGCTGATACAAGTAATCAGTCATTTGGGGCTGAAAAACCATGAGGGCAGAGCCTGCTGAGAATTGAAGTTTTTAATTAACTCCACTGGTGTAGAGCATCAGAAAAGCAGGTAGTGTGTGAGTGCTAGGAGGCCAGGTCAGTAAATCAGCTGCATTAGGCCATGCCTGTAGAGAGAAGGCCCAAGAAGCTCTCCTCCAACAGGTCTGAGAATTACCATCACGTCATTGAGTGAGGCCAAGTGCAGACCCTACTCTCCAGGAATAATACATCAGAATGGGTCTCATCTTATTCAAGGACGAATAAGAGAAAATCCAGCCTAAGTCCTAATAAAGACTGCTGAACAAGTGACAAGGAATGTCACTCTGAAACCTCAGAGGACAAGCACACATCCCTGAAAGAAACATTCCAGCATCATGGAGCAAGGATCTGGGAATTGGCACCCACAGTGCAATGGCAGAAAACAACTCCCTACAAAACAGAGGATGGAGGCCAGGAGAGAAGAAAAAGCTAACTGGAAAAGCACAGAATGGGATGAAAAGAAAAGTGGGTAAATGAAAGAAGTACCTCATATACACCAGAAACCAAATGATAGAGTTAAAATCCACTCCAGAAACATTAAATGGAGACCGAGAGATAGAATCCCAAATTGAGAAACCCTCCCAGAGGAAAATCAAAAAGAGATAAATGAGGTGGAAGAAGGTAGAGCAGAGAATGGAAAACCAGAACAGTTTGTATTCCTGAGGGAGAGGACACAATAAATGAAAAAGAAAAGATAATTTAATATAAAAAACAATTCTCACAGGCAACAATGGCATGCTCTGCATCATCTTACCACAATGCCATGGAACTAGACTTTCAAATAAATGTTTATTAAAAAAAGAAACTTGAAAATCAACAACAGTAGTACGGTCCTAAATTGTTAGGGCTCTTGGAATCCTTGCTTCCTGCATTCATGGCCGGAGGTGTTGTGGGGTTATCATAAAAACAAATCTTGGAGTTATCCGGGTTATCCATTTGGATATTTTCTTATTCTTTTATTTTTTATTCTTTTATTATTATTATTATTTTTAAAGATTTTATTTATTTATTTGACAGAGAGACACAGCGAGAGAGGGAACACAAGCAGGGGGAGTGGGAGAGGGAGAAGCAGGCTCTCCGCAGAGCAGGGAGCCTGAGGCAGGGCTCGATCCCAGGACCCTGGGACCATGACCTGAGCCGAAGGCAGGCGCTTAACGACTGAGCCACCCGGGCGCCCCTTATTCTTTTACAACCTTTCAGGAGCAGTACAGGAAACTTTCCCTTAAGCTCATCCAAAAAGTGTCCATTCTGGGCCAATAATGATAGAGCCCATGATCCATATTTCCCCCTAGCAGAGTGCTATGCACTTTCTTCCATTTTCAACACCCTTCAAATACACCGTGATAAAATCAAAGGATAGAATTGAGAGGGAGGGAGTAGGGATGATTGGCAGACACCGTAACCAAGAAGAGGACAAGCTGGTTCTATACCTTTTATCTTTGTTCTAGATGGTGTTTCCCTTTTTCTTTCTGACACTTTATAGTTGTCAGCTTGTGCCCTTAGTGTGCTTGGGCTGCCATAACAAAATACCCTGGGCTTGGTGGGTTAAACAACAGAAATTTATTTTCTCCTAGTTCTGGAGGCTGGAAGTCCAAGATCAAGGCGCCAGTCAATTTGGTTTCTGGTGAGAGCTCTCTTTCTGGCTTGAAGATGGCTGCCTTCTTGCTATGTCCTCACATGGTTTTTGTTCCATGCATTGTGCAGAGAGAGAGAGATCTCTTCCTCTGTTATAAGGTCACCAATCATCTTGGATTAGGACCCCACCCTGATGACCTCATTTAATTTTAATTACCTCCTGAAAGCCCAAACTCAAAATACAGTCAAACTGCAGGGTGGGGCTTTGACTTGTAAATTTAGCTGGGATATAATTCAGTCCACAGCATGCTCGTAAGCAAACATCAAAATTATTGCCTAATTTCTTAGAATTTTGGCTCAGACCAACTACATCCTAATTCCATAAAAAGAAAGATATTTTATAGGAGCTGAGTGATAACCATGATGACTGCCTTCAAGGAGGAACCAGAAGTGGGCTTTGGGGACAGTAGGCCTGGTCAGTTCTGCAGTGTCCACTGTCTGCTGAGTTGGTGGCCCAAAGTATCAACTCATTTCCTTTTACGACCTGGTCAACAGAAAGTAGGACAGAGCTAGATACTTATATCTTAATTTAGATTCTCAATTATTTAAACAGTATAAGAAGGCTGGGCGACAAGGACCTAAAGCCAAACTGGAAAAGGGCTCTGAAGAACCATTATGATAGCCAGTCTGGTACCAATTGGGATAAAATAGGTTAATATCAATCATGACTCTAGAATTACTATTCTTGATAGAAAATGTATTTACTTTTAAAGTCAGTATAACATTTAATAATTTTATATTATTAAGACTGATTTTTATACTAAATTTCTTCAATAAGATGAGAATGGCATATTCTAAACATGCATTTCTTTTGTTTTTAAGATGAAGTTGGAAGAAAAGATAGGGATTGAAATGAGAGTTTATCCAACTTAAAAATTTCTAAGAAAATTTAGCTAATTGTAAAGATTGAAATTGGGCAAAATATTCTTGACTTCTGAAATAATTGGATATTCTTTCTCTTTCTTCCTTCCTTCCTTTCTTTCCTT
>NW_027397076.1:33949265-33961381 GCF_003265705.2 Callorhinus ursinus
TTCTTTCTTTCTTTCTTTCTTTCTTTCTTTCTTTCTTTCTTTCTTTTCTTTCTTTCTCCTTTTTTAGAGAGAAAGAGAGAGCATGAGAGCAGGGTGGGGAGGGGCAGAGAGGGAAAGAGAGTATCTTAAGCAGGTTCCATACTCAGTGTGGAGCCCGATGTGGCATTCGATCTTAATGACCCTGAGATCATGACCTGAACTGAAATCAAGAGTCGGTACGCTTAACCAACTGAGCCACCCAGGCGCCCTTCTTTCTTTTTCTTTTTAAAAATTAATTTTTAATTATTTAAAAATAATTTTAAAATAAATTGAATTTTTCTAGAGCAGTTTTAGGTGTATAGCCAAATGGGGAGGAAGGTACAGAAATTTCCCACATACCCTACCCCCACACATGCATAGCTTACCCCGTTATCAATATCACTCACCAGAGCAGTACATGTATTTCAATTGATGAACCTCCATTGACATATCATAGCCACCCAAAGACCATAGTTTTCATTAGGTTTCACTCTTGGTTTTGTATATTCTATGGGTTTGGACACATGTATAATGACATTGACATGTATCCAGAAGTATAATATTGTATAGAGTATTTTCATTGCCTTAAAAATCATCTGTGCTTGGGGCGCCTGGGTGGCTCAGTCGTTAAGCATCTGCCTTCGGCTCAGGTCATGGTCCCAGGGTCCTGGGATCGAGCCCCACATCAGGCTCCCTGCTCGGTGGGAAGCCTGCTTCTTCCTCTCCCACTTCCCGTGCTTGTGTTCCTTTTCTCACCGTGTCTCTTTCTGTCAAATAAATAAATAAATCTTAAAAAAAAAAAATCATCTGTGCTCTATCTGTTCATTCTGTCTCCCCTCTGGCAACCCCGGATCTTTTAAGGTCTAACACTAATCCATAGTTTTGCCTCTTCCAGATTGTCATTGAGTCATAATCATACAGTATGTGGGCTTTTCACATGGGCTTCTTTTACTTAGTAATATGCATTTAAGGTTCTTACATGTCTTTTCATGGTGTGATAGCTCTTTTTTTTTTTTTTTAGTGCTGAATAACATTCCCTTGTCTAGATGTACCACAGTTTATTTATCCATCCATTCACCTACTGGAGGACATCTTGGCTGCTTCCAAGTTTAAGCAGTTGTGAATAAAGCTGCTATAAATATCCATGTGCAGGTTTTGTGTGGACATAAATTTAGATAAATACCAAGGAGCATGATTGCTGGATGATAGGGTAAGAGTATGTTGGGTTTTGTAAGAAACTGCCAAACTGTCTTCGAAGGTGGCTGAACCATTTTGCATTTCTGTCAGCACTGAATGAGAGTTCCTGTTGCTCCACATCCTTGTCAGCATTTGGGGTTGTCAGTGTTTCAATTTTGGCCATTTCCATAGGTGTGTAATAGTGTCTTGTGGTTTTGATACTCCTTCTTTTAAGGTTAGTGTTACAGATGACACTTGGTGGCTGGGAAGACTAAAAGTTATCATTTGAAGGGAAAACATGGTTGATTTCATTGATTTCTCAATGACTTGATATCTGAAAGGATTGAAAAGGTAAAGTAAGTCACACAGAGACGAACAAAAAAGTTAAGGGTTTAAAAACCCACAGCCTTAGTCTCTAGGAGTTTCTACAGTTTTCTCACTGATAGTCTCATAAATAAATACCGGATAAGGATAATAGTCATAATAGCTATTTGGATAATTAATGCTATGTTCAGTTAAAGCTAAAAGCCAGGGCTACTATTAAGACAATCAATGTAAATCTACTTGAGAAGAAAAAGAAAATTCCAGTGAACAAATTAAATAACAAACAAAAATCCAACTGCTGTAAATTCTGAAAATCTCCGGGGGTCTCATTATCATTCAACATAAATCCTTACAGACTTATTTATTAACACAGAACTACTAAAATGAGCATTTATCTCCATCTGCAAGTGAAATTAGGATTTAGTGGAAAGGGGGAGAAAAAAAAAGAAAGGGTTTTCAGGCTCTAAAGCTGTCTTTACAATGGTTTGTATTTTATGTTGTATGCCAGTGTGTGCTTTTAAGATAATTAAATTGTGTAGGTTATTTTGGTGATTTAAGAAAAAGCTTTGGTTTTCCATTGCCTTCGTTATTTTGTAAGATTTGAAGCATGTCAAGGGGCAGGATTGGATTAGGAGTGGTGCTGGATTTTCATGACAGGACTGTTAGCTCTCGGGGTCCTAGCTCCTTTACCTGAAATGAAGGGTTTGAACCTAGATGATTTTTTTGAGATCTTTTAGGCAACACGGATATTCTCTGATTTTTCAGCTGCTCATGGTACTCCCTATTCTTTAACAAAGCCTTTGACTCTACATTCACTGCAGACTTAATGAGAAGCCATTAAAAGTGAGCCGGCTGTTTTGAGATTGCAGGCATATCACTCAACCAAGCACAACAGCAATGATAGGACAAGGTCAGCGGGCTTCAGAGGACTCAAGAATTTCTCTGTCAGAGCACCCCACGGCCAGAACAGTCTAGAAAATCTTGCAAGGGCTGCTGTGTCTGCTATGTTACCAAACTTGTTCTCAACATCTCTCTTTAATAATAGATCTTTGATTTTTTTTTTGAGGCTATAACATATATATATCTGAAATGAAACAAAACAAAATCAAATCCTGAAAGACAAGGGTTTTCCTTACACAAAAGCAAAATGTGTTTCACATTTTATGTGTTGGCCTTGGTCCAAATTAAATAATCTGGGAAAGTCATTAAATGCATTTAAGAGTTTAAATACTGTTGCCCATTGTTCCTCCTCTCTGGGTCAGCTTTATGACCTAAAAGAGCTTATTTTTAAAAGAGTTTATTTGGGTACAAAAAGTGTTGTAAACCCTTGTTGCTTACCTGCAGATTTTGTCAGATGTACTACTATTCCCTATCTATCCCAACTTCTTGCTTCTAGAATCTTGAAGGAATGTTTGATAAATAGTTTTTTTCTTCCTGTTTGGTCCAAGACAGCTTCTGAGACAAACCCAGGGACCTAGTAAGGATATTTTGTGTTTAAACTGTTGTGACTTATCTTTCAGATATTTTAATCTAGCAAAAACACAGAGTTAGCATTGAAACATGAAAAATCATTGTTCCCCTCCCCTGTAGTGGTGATGACTTCTTGTCTGTAGACCCATGAATGGACTGTGGACGGGAAACACAATTATTCTTAACAAATTTACCAATTTTAGTGAAGTGCTTTAGCAATTACCTGCACATGCATATGCCAGATTTACGTCTTTTAGGTGGTAATGTATAATTAATGGTAAGCCATGGTGACCAGACGTCCAGGGATGTGTTCAGAGTCAGTTTGTCTCTGTTGTCCTCTAACATTTTTTTTTTCTTTCTGCAGCTATGTGGCATCTTGATCCTGGGAGGAGCAATTTGGATCCGAGTTAACAAAGATGGTCAAGAGGTAAATAAATAGATACAAGCTTCTCTGCTCTCAAAGTAGTTTATTTCTCTTATAATGATGAAAGTAATGACAATAATAATATGAATATTTCCATAGCCTTTTCCTTAACTGCCTGATGTAGTCCTTTGTGCTGGTATGTGATTTTATAATTTAATTCAATTTAATTAATCAAAATTACTCACTATGTGCCTGGCACTGTGCTAGGCATGGATCAATCCTTCTGGAGAATGGAGAGGTGTTATTTCAAAGATAGGAAGATTGCCATGAACGTGTAGGTCGGAAGGGGCTAGAGTGGAAATCAAGCTCCTTCGTTATTGGCAGAAGGCCAACCTGAAGTGTAGCTGGAGGATACGGACTACCATTCCTCCACACCAATGTCCCTAGTACGAGGTACTGATCGTCATTCGGCTGATCCCAAGGTGGGAGGGTGGTCCAAAAGTAAAGAAGATGAGAAGTTCTTTTGGAGAAGAAGAATTTGAATCTGTGTTTTAAAGGCAACAAGGTACAAAGATGGTTGGTAATTACCTGTGCCAAATGGCATCGAGGGTGACTCCTCAGAATAGTAAGAGGCTGGTCCCGCTGGGGTGACTCAGCCGTTGGCTGGGGGTGTCCAGCCTCTTGCTATCTAGATAAAATTAGCACGAGCCCCTTCACCACGCTCCATTCCACGCCCTGTGGCAAAGCTCTCACCAAGATGTCCACAGGTCAGGACGAAGTTTAGTTCAGAGAGTTAATTCTGGCTCCGGTGTTTGGATCGCACGCATGCGTGCTGTTTCTGTTCTGCACCACATACACCTTTGCGGAGGTGAAAGAGTGCCTGAGGGGAAAAGGGGAAGGCACGGGCTTTTCCTTTGGTTTTACCCAACATAATAGCTGGCATCATTTCCTGGCTCCCCCGCTTCTATTCTTCTCTCGCCCTTCTTCTCAAGGGCACTCCACCCCCCAAATTATTATTCTTAACCGCATGCAGGGCACTTCCCTTGTTCTCTGTGGTCTGGGCCCTTGCCACCATTCAGGATCCCATCTTCCACTGCTAGAGCCTTTTCAAGGTATTTATTTGCCCAAATAAAGTTTCTGCCTCTAAGAGGAATTTTGATCCTGATTTGATAATTATTAAGATATATTAAGCCAGCAATTAATGTATTTTCTCCAAAAACTTATTATGCCGTGATGAAGCTGAATGCCTTTGGAGACAGCCTTATGTAAGAAAGATTAAAAGCCAATTAACATGTGTTCTGATTCCTTTCCTCAACTGCGTGGCTTTTCTG
Organism: Callorhinus ursinus; assembly: GCF_003265705.2. NCBI lineage: Eukaryota > Metazoa > Chordata > Mammalia > Carnivora > Otariidae > Callorhinus > Callorhinus ursinus. The sequence goes on from NW_027397076.1 coordinate 33,953,949, forward strand.
CCCCTTCCCCCTTCCTGCCTGCCTGCCTTCTTTCCTCCTTTCTTCCCTCCCTCCCTCTCTCCCTCCCTCTCTCTCTCTTCCTCCCTCCTTTCCTCCCTCCCTCCCTTCCTTCTCTGTCTCCTCTTCTCTTTTTAAAATCGGCTCTCTACCCTTGGAGAACCCAAAGAGTCGCAGAAGCCGTTACCAGCTTCCTCATTGTGCGCCTACCCACAGTGACGAAATTGGGTGCGGGACAGGTGTGGCAACTAGTTGGTAACATCCTAGCCCATCTGGATTTCATTTATGGTTTTATACTGATAACTGTTAACCATGACTTCCTGGTGGCCTTGGGCTCTGGGTTTGAACTCAAGAAGGGTATTTGAAGATGTGCTGAATCTCTGGTGTCTAGAAGCTGATGTGTGACTTTCGGATGCATAATTAAGCATAGAGATTAAACAGCCACCTATTCAGAGGGTGCTTTGGCCTTTTTAAGATATGTGTGCAGCCTGTCTTTTATTTTATTTCTGGTTGATATGGGAACATTTTCTTTCCCCCAAGTGCTTCTGGTAAACAACTTTGGTGTTTAGTCTGTTAAGAAATTCCACACATTGAACGTATTAAAGGAACATTGTTGTCCTTGAGAGGGTGGGGCTCCACATCTGGGGACACGGAATGAATTCATAGAGTGAGGCAGCATCTTTGGGTACATTTTGACTCTTGTGCTCTGTCAGCCTCGAGCCCTGGATGAAAGTCTCTATCCGCTAGGACACCCTTAACCAGCTTGACTTCTGTGAAATTGGCTTGATTTATCTTTATCTGAAGTCAGTGACAGAAAGAATGGAGACTGCAAAGAACTGAATTTTAGTAGTGGAAAAACAGAGCAACAGTTTTAGAGGGAAAAGCGTTGAGCATGAGGGCAAAAAGGAAGAATGTCAGGGAGGTCTTTGTGCACAACTTTTAGCATATCGCTTTGTGCTGAAAGGGTCTCTCATTAGGACACTTTGTTTTTCCTGGGGAAACTCAGTGCCCAGAGGCAAAGCCTTTGGCGGAGCCATTCTAGTCTCTGGAGATCTCTTCGAATCCGCAGAACACCCAATGTTCAGCCATTAGAAATTCTCCCTTTGTCTTAACACACACAGACACTGTTCATCCAAGACAGCTTTTTAAAACTCTGCTGTCCCTTTCCTGGAGTGAACACCTGAACTCAGATTTCCATTTCTTGCCTGAAAAAGAAAAGCCACTTGTTGGGCTGGGCTTGGAACAGCAACCCCCCAGGCATCCAACACACTGCTTTCTGGCCAGTCTCTGGCAGGGGATCACACTGCCCACACCAGTCTTATAGAACTGCCTCATTACCTGGCGAATAAATGCTGGCTGCACTCTGTAGTCTCACCTGTAGATATTTGACCTGTTATTTCTGTGTGGCCTGTAAGCCAAGTTCTGACAACTCAGACAGTGAGTTACCCCTTTAGGACGCCTTCTGGTTTACCTGTACTGGCTGACCTTCTAGGGCGGTGTTTGATGGCGAGTGGGTAGAGGGGGTTTCCTAATGCTGCTTTTTTTGTCATTATCTACTTTGACCCAGGTGCCAGGCGTGTTTATTAACAAAACCGATTTCTTAGCTCCAATATGAACAAGCAAACAGCAATCAAATAAACAAAAAACCCGAAAAACAAACAAAAAATCTTTAGGACAGAACCAAGCTTTCTAAATATGTAAGTTGAAACATTATCTGTAAGCATAGACTCTTAGAGACAAAGGAGGCCTCAGCGATTACAGAGGGTGACCCAATTTCCTTTAGAAATGGGAAACTGGGGCCCCACAGGATTAATTGAGTAGTCTAGGGTTAGAACCTTAGTTATATATAAGGACCCTGACTAGAGTATAAATATCTTTGTTTTAATGCTTTTACAGTTTCAGCACATTCCTTCCTATTGATTGTTGAATGAAGCTTTCCTCTAGGCTATGAGCTGGTTTTTAAAGTCTTTAAAAACGTACACATCATTACTAGTAGGTTTTTTTGTTTTTTGTTTTTTTTTAATGTATTTCCTGTTAAGGGAGCTGACCCACATGCTGTGCAGCAGAATCTAGGAGGCAGAGTCTCTGAGTTAGTGTAACAACTAGTGTTCTCCCTGGAAATAGCCCAGTAGCTATACAGAGATCATACAAGGTGGATGAGGTCCACGGAGCGCTCCTGTACAAGTATAGGCACAAGACTTCCCTTTTCGCTTGTGATTTATGTGGAGGGCAAGTGGTAGATTGAGGCTAGGGATCACGAAGGTGATGAAGAAGAGTATGTGTATTGCTGGAGAGAAGAACTGAATTACGCAGGGAGGGTAGCCCAAGCCCATATAAGGAGCCCTAGGATGTTTTCCTCAATATCCCATTGATTAACAGGCAAAATAAAGAGTTTCTGAAGACTCTAAAGACCCTACCTTCTGGGGACAAGGAGATAGAATTATGTGGCATATCAAGATCTAGACTTATTTTCTTAGTTTAAATATTTTAGTTCATTTTGACAAGTGTATAGACCTGTGTGATTACAATTACAATCAACATGCAAAGCATTTTTATCAACCCATAAATGTTTACTCATAACCCTTTGCAGTCAGTTCCTTCCTTCCTTCCTGTCTTACTCAAAGTCAAGCACTGCTCTGATTTCTGAGTTACCTATTCTTGAATGTCATATAAATGGAATCATACAGCAATCACTCTTTTGAATATGGCTTATTTAGCTCACCATAATGTTTTTTAAAGATTCATTCATATTGTTGGGTCTCTTGGTAGTTTGAGGAACTTGCCTTTCTGATTTAAATAATTAAATTGCCATAAAAAAACGCATGCTTTACTATGTGACTCTTATGTATAAAACACAAAATATGCAAACCAAAGGTCACATCATGGGTGAAAGTACCTATCCTTCTAAGCTTTTAAAAATAATCGGCATTTTAAAAGCCTATTGCATTTCTTCCACACAGCATCCAATATATCATCTTAGAAAAATGTAAGTTGGATAAGTAACACCCCAATAGAATGTAAGCTCCTGGAAAGCGGGATTTTTTTTGCTTCTGTAGATCACTGAAGTATCTCAAGGTGCTAGAATAGGGCCTGGCACATACTAAGTACCCAATGTCTATTTGTTGAACAACCGATATCGAAGAAAGGGATTTTCTGTCATTAATCTCGTTTTTATTTTCAGATTCTCAACTCTGGGGATTTTGCCACTAGCCCCTATATTTCTGTGAACATCTTGATTGCTGTGGGGTCTACCATCATGATTCTGGGTTTCCTGGGATGCTGTGGCGCCATTAAAGAAAGCCGCTGTATGCTTCTCTTGGTGAGTTCTCCAGACAAAAGGCAATACCCAGCCTTCGGGCTTCTGAGGATGGTCTGCCATTCCCATTGTCTGTCAAAGGGAGTTGCCAAGATTGATGAAACTCTGACTTTTGTTTAGGGGAGTTGATTATAGATGCTAATATTTTTTAGCTTAGATTAGAGGATGCCCTGAGTAATTTTAGTCCTTCCTTCCTTGTTTCCTTCCTTCCTTCCTTCCTTCCTTCCTTCCTTCCTTCCTTCCTTCCTTCCTTCTTTCCTTCCTTCTTTCCTTCCTTCCTCCCACTCTCCCTTCCTTCCTTCCTTCTTCCCTCCCTCCCTCCCTTTCTTCCTCCCCTTCCTTTCTTCCTCCTTTCCTTCCTTTCTTCCTCCTTTCCTTCCTCCCTTCCTCCCTTCCTCCCTTCCTTCCTTCTTTCCTTCCTTCCTTCCTTCCTTCCTTCTTTCCTTCTTACTGAGTACCTGCTGTATGTCAGACACTGTGCTAAAAGATACATAGACATTAAGACAATTAGAACCCATTAGGGAAGACTGACAAGTCAACTATTAGCTACAGTGTGAATGGGCCAAGAAGAGGAGGACAAGGGTAGGGGAGAGAACTTTCAAGCTGGAAACAGAAGTGAGAAAGGTGTTTGTGTGGGTGAGGGGGTGATGGTGATGGGCTTTCCAGGGAGAGAGGTTGGCCATACGATGCTGGCACGTTTAGGGTATGACAAGGCCTTGGGTATGGCTGGAGTGTGACAGAGGCTGTTTTTAGTAAATGATGGGAAATGGGAATTTAGTAAATTTAGTAAATGGGAAATGATGGGAAATCATATTCCACGTTAACAAAATCATAAGAGAGGGAGGTAATCAGATTTGTCACTTAGAAAGCTTCAAGGAAGATGGATTGGGTTGGGATAACCCACAAACATTTACTTTTAACATGCGCAGTAGAAAATAATATATGGATGTAGAAAAAAAATTTGGAAAAAGATCATGACACATTTATTAGATAAAACCTAACATTAGCATTTACAGAGCTCGTTTAAGCTTGTTTCTCTCATAGAGTAAGTATTGTGTCTGTCCCTGAAAGATATTTTGTAACAGTTTGTGTATTATGAGGGGAGGTAGAGACAGAGCTTAACAGGATTTTAATAGTATCCCTAGTGGTTGCCTTTTGGTCAATAAGGCCTCATTTGCACTTTGGGAGATTTAATTATTCGAGGAGCTTGTTTTAAAGAGAGAAAAGCCAACTTAAGGGCTGCATTCTTTAAAGTTATAATTTGGAAGGGTGGGGGGATGGGTCAGCCTGGTGATGGGTATTAAAGAGGGCACGTTCTGCGTGGAGCACTGGGTGTTATGCACAAACAACGAATCATGGAACGCTACATCAAGAACTAATGATGTCATGTATGGTGATTAACATAACAATAAAAAATTTTTTAAAAAGTTATCATTTGGTAGATCTGAGACAGGTTTCAGGAGTGTACATTTATAGCGAGATCCCGGGTGATTCTGCTAGCCGTAGAAAACTTGTTTTGAACTCACTTCTGAGGTTTGTTTTAGAGTTTGTGTTTGATGGAGAGAAAGAAGTAGGAAGATAATATTCAGATAATTGCATCTAAATGTTCAAACTTCCCTCCATTCAACATCACATTGATGCCTACAGTCCTATCAATAAATTTTTGTTTTAACCACTTTGCTTGGTCAGTGTTTGAAGCAAAATTTTTTGACTACTAATGGCCCCCAAATTGGCTTTTTGAGGCCAAGGGTAGAATAAAGGAGGAACGCGGTTATTATTCCAACTGTAATACAGTCCCTATTGCAGGAAAAAAAGCGCGAAGCCCAAACGTCCCAAGATGATGTGACTGAATGCGCTGGGGATAATGTGTATTCCATTTCTTTCTTTTCCTTCAGTTTTTCGTGGGCTTGCTTTTGATCCTGCTCCTGCAGGTGGCAGCAGGTGTCTTAGGAGCTACTTTCAAATCTGACGTATGTACACATGATATTCGATAATTTTGCAAAAGTCTGAAAAATCAAAATACTACCTTCTGGCATGAATAATTTAACAATGCTTTTCAATTTTCAGTCCGAGCGCATCCTGAATGAGACTGTCTCTCAAAATATAAAGCTCTTAAGTGGAACAGGTGAGGAGGCCCAAGCCTTCCAGAAAGCCCTGAGGGAATTTCAAGAAAAGGTAATTGGAACTTATAGGCCATTTGGGGAATTGGGCGTCGGTTTTATGTTTACTTAACTTTTAACAGGTGTATTCCTTAACATAAAAACATGTCTCCATTTTGCAGATTTTGACTATTCTGTCACTGGGCAATAAGAGACATCCAAGAATATTTCTAACTTTGTTTCCAGCTTCTTATAAAGCTCTGAAGCAGTTTAGAAGGACAGAGATTAAGAAGATACGTTTATGACCAGTTAAGCCTCAATTGGACCAAATCAATAGTTGTTTCATATTTACCATCCAGCGGGAGAGTGTGTTTGGGGCACTTGGAAAGTCTCTCTCTCTTTCTCTCTGCCTCCATGTCTGCCCCACTCTGTCATAAAAATAACTACAGGTATCATTTATTGCCACTTAATATGTACTAGGCCTTACACTCAGTAGCTCACTTAATTTTTATGACAACTCTTTGAGAGGGATCGTATTATCTTTATTATCCCTCTTTTATAGATAAGGAGGTTAGGTCTTGGAGGGGTCTGACAGCTAATGAGTAATGAGATTGGAATTTGAACCCAGTTGTCTGACTATTTTTTTTTTTTAATTGGTATACCAGCCCCTCCCTTATTTACTTATTGAAGTTGCTTCTCTGTCTTTAGGGTAAAGTCAAAACTTGGGCAGGCGTTGAAGGGATTATACTCTCTGGCTCTTACCCAGTATTTTAATATTAGTGAACACTACTCCATAAGAATAAAACAAAAACAAAACAAAAACCCTCCACTCTAGTCCAGTCACATTCCTCTACTCAGGATCCCTTAAACAATTCTGCCTTCCTATCTTGCCATCATTCTCTCTTGTGGAAAATACTAACACTTTTCTCTTTCTTCCCAAATACTACGTGTACTTCAAGGCTTGACTACAGTACTACTTACTCTGTGAAACTCCTAATCACTCCTTCTTCATTCAGAATTCCCATCGTATGAACAACATGTAGCATTCAGTTCACGTGTTAGGGAAATTCTCAGAATCTCAGAGGACAGTTGGACTTTGTAGGGCCTTTAACTTGACTTCTCACTGATTGAAGTATTTTATATTTATGTTCATCCACTCTCTAAACATTGAAGAATTGAAAGTTCATCAGTTTTTGCCCATTCTATCCCATTTATATCTAAGGCTGATGATTAGTATGTTCATTCTTAGTTTGAAACAAAACCTGACTCCCTAGGATTTACATCATTTAGTCCTCGTTCTTCCTTCTGGACTTTCAGAGGAAAAAGAAAATCTACTGATGCTTCGGCACATTGCCACTTTTACTTTGACAATGGCTATCGTATGACTTCTAAAAGCTTTGCTTTTTAAGTTGAAACATCCTTAGTTTCTTGAACTATTTATCAGATGACTTTTTTTTTTTTTCCAGAGCATTCCCCAGTTCCTGTTTGAATAGACTCCAGCTTGTAAAAATTCTGCTTAAAGCATCATTTCCAAGAGCTGAAACCTGATAGTAGTCAGTCTCTGTTTCACTTCCTCTGGGGTGTGCTTTTCCCAGCTTCCCCAATAGCTGCATTTCTTGATCCTCTCCCCTCTAGCATCCCACTCTGGAGCCCAGATCAATCCAGGTTTAAAGCAGGAAGAATTTAAGCAACTCAGTTCTTCCCCTGGGTGGGACTGACCATCCTTGATCCTCCCTGGTGGTTGACCTAAGACAAAATGTACTATAGGTAACCACTGATCTCTGGATTGAGTCCTGAATCACACTTGCTGCACATTGTCCCTGATATCCAAGGTCTCGGTACCAACCACGGGATTCTAAATGTTCTGTTTATTGTGGCACAGTTCTGAATTACTTCCATTCTTGTACACTAATCCTATGCCTGAAGCTTCCTATGTTCATAGAACTATAGTTCTTTTTTAATGCCCATTTTGAGTTCCTTCCTTCCTTCCTTCCTTCCTTCCTTCCTTCCTTCCTTCCTTC